>NC_141827.1:600000-617500 GCF_982586985.1 Callionymus lyra | reverse complement strand
ATCACAAACACACACACACTGCAGAAAAAAAAGATGATTAAAAAATGGAATGTAAAAAACAAGTCAAACTCAAACGCGTGAATCTCTCCCTCAAACTTTAAACTACGTCACGACCATTTTTCAGAAGGTCGTTCAGGTTTCTTCACTTGCCTGAGCTTTGTTTGTACAACGAGTCCCCTCAGGATGATGACTTTCAGGGATTGAAGACGGTGACCGACCTCGAGACTTTCAACTCCCACCATTGAAATGTTTCTAGTGGGCGGGGCTTAACTTTCCTGGTCTCGTACTGATGATACAATTTATATCCGAGACTACAAACTAAATATCCACACGTTTTCATTTTAAAGCAGAGAATCAATCGTATGAAGTCCAGCCTCGGACGCGCTGAGGTCGGTTCTCGTCCGTGTCGAGTCCGAGCCCAGAAATGTAGGACACGTCTCTGAACCCTTGGACGAGCCCAGGTCACGTCAATCGCCTCGACACACTTCTGGAGAGATGAACTGGTTCTGAGGATGTGGCTCTGATGGCGATCGATGAGTCCTGGTCGTAACAAAATGCTTCTCTTGGTGTTCGCCCTCGAGCCGTTGGTCTCGTGCTCGGCGTCGCTACAGTTAGCGCGACAGCTGGTCTCCATGCTCGTCTTCCTCCTCCGGCCCAGAAACACCCACAGACTCTGGTCTTTCATCAAACCCTGCAAACCATCCAGGCTTTCATCTGTTGACGGCTGACGTGCTGCTGCAGATGCTGCTTTAAATCATTGACACTCCTGAAGATTCATCAGTCTGGAGGAGAACACGTCTCGTGCACTTGTTTATGGAGCGACCAGGGATCACCTCTGCTGGTCCACGTGAGCAGACGCCGCGTCACAAACCCTGACGGAGGCTCAGACGGGAAGATTGCTCGCCGCAGAGTCAGAGGGCTTTCGTAGTTTCCACTTGATTAATCTCAATTTCACTCGCCCGGCTTTGGCTTCAATTTGAAAAACTGCACGGGAGAAAAAAAAGTGTAATGAGAAAGTCAAACTCATGGATATAGTGTAATTGACTCGGCTGAACATCCAGGAATCCGATGGAGTTTGATTAGCGAGACCTAATCGCGCTTTAATTAAAGGACTCGAGATATCGCTGCTGGAGAAGCGAGAGCCGAGGATCATGAAGACGTTGATTGAGTCGTGATTCTCGTGAACATCTCACGTCGCTCTTCGTCTTCACGTCCTATTGTTGGATTCACACTCGCGCTTGATTGCGTTAATAATCGTGTCTCAAGCGGCGTCTGACGCTCTTCACCTTTACTTGATCTTCTCCTGATTTTCCTCTCGTCGTCCAACAACCTCTTGTCGTCGGAAGTATCTTCTGACCTCGTTCAGCGCTCGGATCATTCGTCCATGTTTATTTAGCGGTCGTTGTCACCTTCTGTTTTATAATGACTCCTGAAATGTCTTCGTTCAAAGGACTCTTGACGCTGAAGACGCTTCTGTTCACGAGCAGACGAGAGAAAAGTCAAAGTCTTTGAATCAATCAAATCCGTGCATCGACGTGGACAGAACGGAGCAGAAGATGAGATCCAAGACATCAACATCAACATCAACTGAAAGTGTTGCAGGAGCAACGAGAGAAAGATCCAAACCTGACCATGAGATCTTCTCGCTCTGGAGGACGAGTCGTCACTGATCGTCTGAGCCGCGACAGAAAGAAAAACAACAACAAAATGAAAGACAATCTCAAGGAATCAAGTTGTAAGTAAGTAAGTAAACTGTATTTATATATCGCTTTTCCAGACCAGGGTCACAAAGCGCTTAAACAATCAAAACAGTATTCAATAAAGTATATACTTTAAAGATCAAGATAATACTGAGAACAACACAGGAGTTCCAGAAAATCAAGGAAAAGCCTGAACAAATAAGAACGTCTTAAGATGTTTCTTGAAGGAGTCAGTAGATCATCAAACACAGATGTTTCTTAAAGGAGTCAGTAGATCATCAAACACAGATGTTTCTTGAAGGAGTCAGTAGATCATCAAACACAGATGTTTCTTGAAGGAGTCAGTAGATCATCAAACACACATGTTTCTTGAAGGAGTCAGTAGATCATCAAACACAGAGATGGTTCCAAAGCTTAGGAGCAACAGTCTGGAAGGATTTCTCTCCTCTGGTCCAGAAGTTCAGGAACCATCAGTAGATTCTGATCCACAGACCTCAGAGCCCGAGCTGGGGTGTAAGTCTGGATCAGATCATGAAGGTCTGACCATGAATAGATCTGAAAGTAAGAACCAGAATTTTAAAATGATCCTGAAAGAAACTAGTGAAGAGTTTGAAGGAGAAATGTGAGTTCTTCTACTAGAGCAGCTCAGAGTATGAACTGCAGGCGAAACACATCCTTCTTGTTTACACACAAAATAAAGTGTTACAATAGTCCAGGCGAGAAGAAACAAACTCATGCAAAACACAAACAAACGTATGTTCTTTTGTTTATTTATTATTTAATGTCCTTTGGAAACACGTGTGTGGAAATGATTTGTGACGTGTGGACATTATGTGTGTTTGAACTTCTCATGGTTGTGTACACGTGAAATCATTTACCACTTACTAAACACACAATGAATCTGCTGACACACACGTGTAGAAACATCAGCAGTAGTTCCACAGTCATCAGTAACATTGTTTTTACTTTGTTGTCTTCTGTGCCTTCAGGTCAGACTGAGTCACATGATGTCACTTCCTGCCGGCTGGCGTTCAGAGGCACCACTGGATACTTTTCAAGACAGTGATGAAGTTTGTTCTTTGTATCCATGACATTTCTCCTGGAATATTTCAGGACTTCACTTAAATACATTCTTCAGTCGCCCACACTCTGCTGGGAAAACAAAGAGCTTTTTTCAAGCGTTTGTTGAACGACAGGTGTAAATATCCACCAATAGAATTCCTTTCTTTGTGGAGCTGAGCCTCGTGAATCTGAGGTTTACAGCCAATGATGGCGTCGCAGTTTCTTCGCTGATAAAAGGCGTCTAACATTCACGACGTGCCAACGACACTTGGTGTCACAGCTTGAATTGATTTTCTTTTGCCTCCATTTTCATGTGGATGAACGAGATCGAAGCTGCAAACGGTTAATTCCAGACACAGTGGCAGGAACAGCAGCCACTTCTACTCACTTAACAATGCTATTGATTTTAGGAAACCTGCCTGTGAGTACGTTCGCTTCGCACAAAACATACTAATTGCTATTTATTCTGCACTTTCACGTTCGGATTCTGCCGAATCAGTTGTTGTCGACGCCGAGTCCGAAGAAAACCTTGAGTTCGAACCTAGTGTTGAAAAAAACATCTTTTTCTGGAGGAAACATTACAAAATAACAACATTACAACATTACAACATTACAAAATGACATCATTACAACATTACAACATTACAACATTACAAAATGACAACATTACAACATTACAACATTACAACATTACAAAATGACATCATTACAACATTACAACATTACAACATTACAACATTACAACTTTACAACATTACAACATTATATCATTACAACATTACAACATTACAACTTTACAACATTACAACATTATATCATTACAACATTACAACATTACAACATTACAACTTTACAACATTACAACATTACAACTTTACAACATTACAACATTATATCATTACAACATTACAACATTATATCATTACAACATTACAACATAACAACATTACAACTTTACAACATTACAACATTACAACTTTACAACATTACAACATTATATCATTACAACATTACAACATTACATCATTACAACATTACAACATTATATCATTACAACATTACAACATTATATCATTACAACATTACAACATTATATCATTACAACATTACAACTTTACAACATTACAACATTATATCATTACAACATTACAACATTACATCATTACAACATTACAACATTATATCATTACAACATTACAACATTATATCATTACAACATTACAACATTACATCATTACAACATTACAACATTATATCATTACAACTTTACAACATTACAACATTATATCATTACAACATTACAACATTACAACATTACAACATTATATCATTACAACATTACAACATTATATCATTACAACATTACAACATAACAACATTACAACATTACAACATTACAAAATGACATCATTACAACATTACAACATTATATCATTACAACATTTCAACATTATATCATTACAACATTACAACATTATATCATTACAAAATGACATCATTACAACATTACAACATTACAAAATGACATCATTACAACATTACAACATTATATCATTACAACATTACAACATTATATCATTACAACATTACAACATTATATCATTACAACATTACAACATTACAACATTACAACATTATATCATTACAACATAACAACATTACAACATTACAACATTACAACATTATATCATTACAACATTACAACATTACAACATTACAACATTATATCATTACAACATTACAACATTACAACATTATAACATTACAACATTACAACATTACAACATTACAACATTACAACATTATATCATTACAACATAACAACATTACAACATTACAACATTATATCATTACAACATTACAACATTACAACATTATAACATTACGACATTACAACAATTACAACATTACAACATTACAACATTATATCATTACAACATTACAACATTATATCATTACAACATTACAACATTACAACATTACAACTTTACAACATTATATCATTACAACATTACAACATTATATCATTACAACATAACAACATTACAACATTACAACATTATATCATTACAACATTACAACATTACAACATTACAACATTATAACATTAAAACATTACAACATTACAACATTACAACATTATATCATTACAACATTACAACATTACAACATTATATCATTACAACATTACAACCTTACAGCATTACAACATTACAACATTACAACATTACAACATTACAACATTATATCATTACAACATAACAACATTACAACATTACAACATTATATCATTACAACATTACAACATTACAACATTACAACATTATATCATTACAACATAACAACATTACAACATTATATCATTACAACATTACAACATTACAACATTACAACATTATATCATTACAACATTACAACATTACAACATTATAACATAACACCATTACAACATTACAACATTATATCATTACAACATAACAACATTACAACATTATATCATTACAACATTACAACATTATAACATTAAAACATTACAACATTACAACATTATAACATTACAACATTACAACATTATAACATAACACCATTACAACATTACAACATTACAACATTATATCATTACAACATTACAACATTACAACATTACAACATTATATCATTACATCATTACAACATTACAACATTATATCATTACAACATTACAACATTAAAACATTAGAACATTACAACATTACAACATTACAACATTACAACATTATATCATTACAACATTACAACATTACAACATTATATCATTACATCATTACATCATTACAACATTACAACATTACAACATTACAACATTATATCATTACAACATTATATCATTACAACATTACAACATTACAACATAACAACATTACAACATTACAACATTACAACATTATATCATTACATCATTACAACATTACAACATTACAACATTATATCATTACAACATTACAACATTACAACATTATAACATAACACCATTACAACATTACAACATTACAACATTATATCATTACAACATAACAACATTACAACATTACAACATTATATCATTACAACATTACAACATTACAACATTATAACATTACAACATTACAACATTACAACATTACAACATTATAACATTACAACATTACAACATTACAACATTATAACATAACACCATTACAACATTACAACATTATATCATTACAACATTACAACATTACAACATTACAACATTACAACATTACAACATTATATCATTACATCATTACAACATTACAACATTATATCATTACAACATTACAACATTAAAACATTAGAACATTACAACATTACAACATTACAACATTATATCATTACAACATTACAACATTACAACATTACAACATTATATCATTACATCATTACATCATTACAACATTACAACATTACAACATTACAACATTATATCATTACAACATTATATCATTACAACATTACAACATTACAACATAACAACATTACAACATTACAACATTACAACATTATATCATTACATCATTACAACATTACAACATTACAACATTACAACATTATATCATTACAACATTACAACATTACAACATTACAACATTATAACATTACAACATTACAACATTATAACATAACACCATTACAACATTACAACATTACAACATTATATCATTACAACATTACAACATTATATCATAACAACATTACAACATTACAACATTATATCATTACAACATTACAAAATGACATCATTACAACATTACAACATTACAACTTTACAACATTACAACATTACAACATTACAACATTACAACATTACAAAATGACATCATTACAACATTACAACTTTACAACATTACAACATTACAGCATTACAAAATGACATCATTACAACATTACAAAATGACATCATTACAACATTACATCATTACAACATTACAACATTACAACATTACAGCATTACAAAATGACATCATTACAACATTACAACATTACAACTTTACAACATTACAACATTACAACATTACAACATTACAACTTTACAACATTACAACCTTACAAAATTACAACATTACAATTTTACATCATTACAACATTACAAAATGACATCATTACAACATTACAACCTTACAAAATTACAACATTACAATTTTATATCATTACAAAATTACAACATTACAAAATGACATCATTACAACATTACAACCTTACAAAATTACAACATTACAATTTTACATCATTACAACATTACAGCATTACAAAATGACATCATTACAACATTACAAAATGACATCATTACAACATTACATCATTACAACATTACAACATTACAGCATTACAAAATGACATCATTACAACATTACAACATTACAACTTTACAACATTACAACATTACAACATTACAACATTACAACATTACAACTTTACAACATTACAACCTTACAAAATTACAACATTACAATTTTACATCATTACAACATTACAACATTACAAAATGACATCATTACAACATTACAACATTACAACCTTACAAAATTACAACATTACAATTTTATATCATTACAAAATTACAACATTACAAAATGACATCATTACAACATTACAACCTTACAAAATTACAACATTACAATTTTACATCATTACAACATTACAGCATTACAAAATGACATCATTACAACATTACAACATTACAACTTTACAAAATGAAATCATTACAACTTTACAACATTACAACATTACAACATTACAACTTTACAACATTACAACATTACAACATTACAACATTACAAAATGACATCATTACAACATTACAACATTACAACTTTACAACATTACAACATTACAACATTACAACATTACAACATTACAACATTACAACGTTACAACATTACAAAATTACAACATTACAACATTACAACTTTACAACATTACAACATTACATCATTACAACATTACAACATTACAACATTACAACATTACAACGTTACAACATTACAAAATTACAACATTACAGCATTACAACATTACAACATAACAATATTAAAGCGCTATATAAATAAATATTACTTACTTACTTACAACATTACAACGTTACATCATTACAACATTACAAAATTACAACATTACAGCATTACAACATTACAACATAACAACATAACAACATAACAACATTACAACATTACAACGTTACAACATTACAACATTACAACATTAAAACATAACAACATTACAACATTACAACATTACAGCATTACAGCCTTACATCATTACATCATTACAACATTACAGCATTACAACATAACAACATTACAACATTACATCATTACCACATTACAACATTACAACATTACAACATTACAACATTACAGCATTACAACATTACAGCATTACAACATAACAACATTACAACATAACAACATTACAACATTACAGCCTTACAACATTACAGCATTACAACATAACAACATTACAACATAACAACATTACAACATTACAGAATTACAACATTACAGCATTACAACATAACAACATTACAACATAACAACATTACAACATTACAGCATTACAACATAACAACATTACAACATAACAACATTACAACATTACAGCATTACAACATAACAACATTACAACATAACAACATTACAACATTACAGCATTACAGCCTTACATCATTACATCATTACAACATTACAGCATTACAACATAACAACATTACAACATTACATCATTACATCATTACCACATTACAACATTACAACATTACAGCATTACAACATTACAGCATTACAACATAACAACATTACAACATTACATCATTACAACATTACAACATTACAACATTACAACATTACATCATTACAACATTACAACATTATATCATTACAACATTACAACATTATATCATTACAACATAACAACATAACAACATTACAACATTACACCATTATATTATTACAACATAACAACATTACAACATAATATCATTACAACATAACAACATTACAACATTACACCATTATATCATTACAACATAACAACATTACAACATTACAACATTATATCATTACAACATTAGAACATAACAACATTACAACATTACAACTTTACACCATTATATCATTACAACATAACAACATTACAACATTACAACATAATATCATTACAACATAACAACATTACAACATTACAACATTACACCATTATATCATTACAACATAACAACATTACAACATTATATCATTACAACATAACAACATTACAACATTACAAAATTACAACATTACATCATTACAAAATTACAACATTACATCATTACAACATTACAACATAATATCATTACAACATAACAACATTACAACATTACACCATTATATCATTACAACATAACAACATTACAACATTATATCATTACAACATAACAACATAACAACATTACAACATTACAACATTACAAAATTACAACATTACAACATTACAACATTACATCATTACAACATTACAACATTACAACATTACAACATAATATCATTACAACATAACAACATTACAACATTACAACATCACAACATTACACCATTATATCATTACAACATTACAACATTACAACATTATATCATTACAACATAACAACATAACAACATAACAACATTACAACATTACAACATTACAACATGACAACATGACAACATGACAACATGACAACATGACAACAAGGTTGAACCAACATCTTCCACCTGCACAACAATAATGTTTCCATACGCCTCCAACAAGATGCCATTCATCTCAAGACTTCATGACACTCGTCCCCAATAGAGTCGTATCCTTCCTGGAGCCGGCGTCCCACACATGGCGCTCGGTTATACATCACTCGTCTGACTTTCTAAGCGCCGAACACAGCGCCTGCAGGCCTCTGCAGACCTCCAGCGAGGTAGTTAAGGATTCAAGTGGAGGGACCACCGATAGCAGCGTGTAGACTCAAGGAAGGAAACGAGTCCTCGGGTGATTAATCCATAGACACCCTGCTTCTTCCAGATGGCATTTCACCAGGAGACGAACATAAAAGTCCACAAAGCCTCGCTGCGAGTCTATCACTTCATCTGCTTCACTTCTTTCTTCTGATCCTACCTTTTCCCTCTCCAGTCGTTTGGCTGCAGGAAGAAAGTATTGGCATTTGAATGGAGCAGGAGCTTTAACCTGAGCAGCTGCTGTTGAAATAGACACTTGTACACGTGAAGAAAGAGAGACGTGTCTCCTGCTCGCCGAGGTTATTGAGCCCAGGGTTTGGAGGAAAGTTGCCGGTTCCATTCCAGATCGGACTCACTTCATGTGGAGCCCAATGTTGTGGTGATGCTTATGAACGACAGTGGAATAATCAAATGGGCTTCATATGTGGAGGCTTTACTTAAGACCCTCGACCCCCACATGTGAGGAAACAACTTTCCATCCTGCAGACATGACATGCAGCTCATGAAGACTCTCTAATGTGGGAGGATCCTGAGAATCTGGTGCCAGCGACACTGAAGGAGAAAAGCTCCGTGTCATTACTCCGGGTCTCAACCAGTCACATTTCACCAGATGTTTGCAAACCAGAGAATAAGAACGAAAATAACTTCAGCAGGTGTCAAGTCCAGGTTCACAGGAGAGCAGCACAAATGTAAACACATCTTTTAAATGGTTTAAATGGTTTAAAGTTCTTTACATCAGGTGTTTTATCAAATGTTCTCTGGATAGTTTTTGAAGATGCAAATGTTTCCACCTCCGCTCATGTGATCTAGAACGAAGACGTGCAATAAACTGAACATAACAAGTGACATTATATTAATAATAAATACGTCCGAATGGAACCACAGCCTCAAGTATCACCAGATGATTCGCTGACACTAGACTCACAGAACAAGACAAAGAAATCTCATGGAGCCACGAGGCAGATGCAGTGAAGAGCTGCTGATGGAACACTTGGTTAAAACTGGAGGCGGACGGAATGTTCCGAGATAAAACCTGCAGAGTTGTGTGGTTCAAAGACTGTTTTATTAACGCTGGGGCCAAAATCATAGTTTCTCCTCTGGCCGACACAACTCAACACAACACATTCACAGAGTCTCTCCTCAGGAACTGATGCATCTCAGGCTCTATCTTCTTATCAGGACTAAAAACACGAGCAGCCTTATCTCCTCGTGGTTTCACTCATTCAGCTGAATTCAAACTTACATTTTCTTTTTTCCCAGCCTGGAAAAGTGCAGCTTTCCAATTAACTTCCCAACAATTCTAACGATGTTCATCACAGGACGACACTCGCAAAATTTCAGTGGAAACAGAAAGTTAAACATCACATCAGCTTTGAATTGACAGACGGCTGATCAATAAAACGTTTTGTGGGCGGAGCTTATGACATGACAGTCCATTGGTTCATTTTATACATATTGATACAAACGTTGCTCACGGACTGTGTGGTGTCAATAAAGTTGTGGTTGAACTTATATTAACAGACATTAAGTGAACAGAGTGAACTAATGATGTTTTCAGCCTCAACACTCAAGACAGTTTTGGTGTGTTTTTGTTGTGATTCATTGAATGGATGTATACGAATGATATTTTATGCCTGAAGGTTTTTGACTTGAAAAAAAACAACTAAATAAAAGGACTGTGGTGCAAAACTTAAAACATTTTTAGTAAACTCAGTTATGTCTGCTCCTCCTTACATTTGAAGTGTTGACTTCTATAAACAATGACAAACATATTATTACAACATGTAAAAGCTTCTCTTTCCATCAATGTTCGAGCTAATGCTATATTAGCAACAGATCATCCCAGACTCAGACACAGTGACTACAATGTTTTGTTTGTCGCTGCGAGACACAAGTACAATCAGTGTCTTTGTCCATGAAACAATTCAAACTCTTTATATAAAACGATTCTTCTGTTGTTTTGTTCTTCTAACAAACAAAACAACAGAACAAGTTGTGAATCATTCAGTCAAGAATAAAGCATGACCAGAGAAAACTACGACCAGAGCGAACACGTGGCCTGAGAAACACTGAGTTAAATCCTGAGCCATTACTTATATATTGATGACGTTCTTCTGAGAGGTTTGATGTTCGATGGATTCTATGATTGAAAAAAGTTTGTACATGGAGCGACTGTGTTGACAGTGAATTATTGAGTGACATGAATCACAAAATAGTCCAAATATTACCTTCATGTCAAGTTGTTTTTCTTCTTTCTCCAGCGAAGCTGTCATGAAAGTATTTTTAATCAGCTTGTCATCTGTTGGTGTTTCTGCTCTTCATGTCACGTTGATGCTTCAACGGTTTGAAGAAACAAAGTGTGTAGAAGGTTGTAGCAGCAGCTGCGCAGCAGGAGGACGAATCGCTGGACGTCGTTGAAACCATATATCAAGGATGTGTTATAATCACATCTAATGTTTCTCCCTGAAATGGATTTCTTGTGGCTGCTCCGCTCACAATACATTTTCACTTAGGAAATAGATTTTCTTTTCTGAAGAAAGCATTTTTTAAAGTTTGTCTCCTTTATGTTTCTCTTGTAATGAGCGATGGCCTTTGCTTGGAGCATCGCTCACACCTGCAGCACTCGTGTCTCCTGCTGCAACACTTCTATATCTGCAGACACATCGTGTTTCTGCCCAAAACACAGCGAGAATACATCTCGCTTCTCTTCGGCTATTATGATATTTGCTACATATTTAGAAGCAGAACTTCGGTCTGTGTTCGTCATGATTTATTCATCATCAGGTTAAAGTATCTTCTAATATTGAGCCAGTCATGGAGGTTTGTGTTTCCTGGAGTTTTATGAACACCAGTCAAAGGCAAACATGTGGAAGATGCTGCAGCTCATTCAATTTAATTCTACTCTTGTACTAGTCAAGCTTTTATACTTCTTTGAAAGAGCGTTTGACTTCATCGAGCCGTGGTCGATAGTTGTAGCTCATCAGAATCAGAATGATTTTATAGTCGTCGTCGAAGGATGGTTTGAAGGTTCCACTGATTATGAAATTGTTTAGGTACAAATGTACAACGATTACTATTTACAGAAAGTGTGTATTGCTATAATGTAATGTTCAACATCACACAACCTGTAGAGAAGATGTTTTAAATACACGTTTACTTTATTTGAAACAATGGCGCGATGAATCTCAGCAGGAGAAACATTTTCCCTGATCGTGGCTCAGCCTCCATTTAATTCACAGTCAAGAAACACTTTCTCGTGACATTTTGAATTTTTTCTCGTCCGAGATGATGTTGTTTGTTCAGCTGGGAGGAGGCCCAGGGCAGACCCACAACAAGCTGAAGATGCATCTTAAGTTGCAACTGGTTGTATCTACTCTGACAGAAAATGGATGAATTTGTCAACATTTCAATCACATTCATTGATTGGCGTTAATATGTAAATTCTCTCTCAGCAGCAGTTTGGCTTCGATCAATCACACAATTACAGAAACATCCTCTGACGCCTGCTTTCGACGTTATTGACTAAGATACCGATTGGACGCTGTTACAAAGATGCTGATTTAGTCATTATCCAAACAAAGTCATGTTTAATTCCAGACAAAGACCAACGTCAGCTGACGTTTCTGCACATGCTAGCAGTGCAACAACACAATTAATCCAATAGATTATGTTGACGATGTCATGCTGTCAACAGTTTAAGCTCCTAAATATCTGGATGTTTTTTAGAATCTTTGACGGCCTTCAGACGAGGTTGACGTGCCTGAAGGACATTTTTACAAAACTCAAAAAGGCTTGAATTTATAAAATATGCATGTTTTTGTGTCTCGTTGAAGAATTTAATAATGTTTCTGTGTTTGGCAGCTTCCTTCACTATTTATGAAGGCTTTGAAAAGATAGAAAGAAAGGATAATAAATGAGGCTCTTTTGAAAGAAGCTGGACAATGACCCTGAGTCGAGCAAACAAAGTGACAAAGAACCAGTGAGAAAAATAAATGTTGTGAAGTGAAGTTAGATTCTTCCTCAAGTCTTATTAAAGTCTTGTTATCATCTGAGCCGACGATGCCATCATCGTTAGCATTTAGACATCGATCAATATTTACTATGACGACGACAGGATCTTCACACCATCTCACACCAACTCATCAATATCAGCGTCTCTCTCCAGACACACTTCATTTCCATGGATGTTATTAAGAAGACGCTGAACGTTTGTGTCACACAGAGACTCTCTGATGGTGGAGGACGGGAAGGAGAAAAGAAGGGCCAGAAAAAGGGAAGGAACGTCTTGTCTGTGGGCGATGAGAGGATAAGAAAGAGGTGGAGGAGGTTAATCTACTGCAGTGACCCGTGGAGCAGATTTATACTGTGAGATGTTTTCAAGGTTAAGACCTCGTCTTGTTTATCTGAACGACTCTGACTGAAACAATACAATCTTTATAGTTTAAAACTTCATTTCAGTTACAGTATTTAAGTTATTCCAGATATAAAATAACATTTCAAATGTATTGATCGTATTTTACCATTTGTGGAGAATATTTGGGATCATTTATCATCATTTCTTTTTCCTGTGTTTTATCTTAACGTTATTGTATGATGCAGGTTGAAAGTCTCTCGCTTACTCTTACGTATCTTTTATTATCTTGTTTCACTATTCTGCTGTGTTTAAGCTTCATTTTTAAATGTTTTTAAACGTAAAGCTGACAAACAACTCACCACCTGCTCTTGCTCTGTGTGAGGAAACCAGAGTTCCTGAAGGTGACGAGTTATTCACAAGAAGAAGCTTTGACATCTTTGCTCCACCGAGTGAAGAGGAGATTTATTTAGTCTTAATATCCAAAGAACATAATCAGGTGAAAAGGAGCCTCTGGTAGTTCGGATCCGAGATCACAGTTTGTTTTTCCTCCTTCTTTGATGCAGACGCTCATGAAGACGAGCGTCGCCACCATCCAGCAGCTTCACCGCAACAACGTGATGCATTGAAAACACCAGCAGAGCCTCCAGACAAAGGCGAAGCAGGTCAATGAGAATGAAGCGAGAGAAGCCGCCGAAGGTAACAGGCTCGGCTGGACAAAGACGCTGCAGTAAGAGAGCAAAACGCTTGATAGCCTCAGGGGTGTGTGTGCTGCTGAACGAGACAGCCTAATGGAGGGTCCCTGTGAGGAGTGCTGACAGTCTATTTGCTTCAGCCCACTCAGCTGCTGCTGCACATGAAAGCAGGTGCACTGAAGACAAAGACACCAGGTTTGTTCTCGCAAATGATGCCTCGTAATTAAAGGTAAATATACATTTTTAATGAGAGTGGAGGGTCTCGTCTTCGCCTCCTGCAGTGGCGTGTGCATAATGTCCGCAGTGAGCTAATTATTGACAGAATAGATGATGAGGAAGTAAATCTTGGCGTAAAAGACCCAAGACGCTCGTTCACACCAAGATTGAAGCTTCTTCTCTAGGACACGGTTGAACGTCTTCAGCAGCTTCATTTGAAACTGTCAAATAAAACAAATATGTCACTTGTGGAAAATGATTGAAGCTCAGAAATACTATCGACGCTGAAACCTTCATCTCGTCGGAAAACACAACCTCGCATCATCTCTCCTGACGAAGCTGTCGACACGTTTATCTGCTTCTGACTCTCAGTGGAAATCAAGAGTCATCAGAGCAGAAAGATCTTTGTTTTCATAAACCTGTAGAAACAATGTTTCGATTTGAGCTGCTCAGTGATTCAGATGTTGTCCCTCAATCCTCCAAACCAACACTCCTGTGGTGCTATCAAAACATCATCTTCCTCTTCTTCTTCCCAGTCCTCAACAAATCACTCTATCATCAGCAAACATCATGGATTGAAGTTCTCAAGACTCTGGTTTGGTCTCTGGCTCTGAAAGTGTTGAGAGGACAACGTGCCGCGAACCTTTATTGACAAACACGACACAGACGTATCATTATGTCACAAAATTGATGCTTGGTTAAGAACTTATCTCTAATGTCCTTCAGCCCTTAAAGACTTTCTTAGATCCTTCACTTGAGAAAGAGACCAAACATACAAACAGTGTTTTTACCTGCTTGACTACAGTCAATACTTCCTTATTTCAATGGAACAGATTCTGACTCCTGGTGTCTGGACAAGTTCTCTGGTCAAGATCTGACACGAGCACCGTGAAGATCTGACCCGACCCTCACGACGAGATCTTTGCATCCAGACTTCGAGAGGTTCCTGTGGGTGTTTTTCTCTGGGTTTTCAAGCGTAGAATCCATTTTTGACGTTGACAATCCAAGAGAGCAACAACTTCCGTCATGTGCTCCACAACAGGAAGCCTGATTTCAGATTTCACAATTTGCTTGAACGGATCAGAGAATAGCTGCTGCTCTCCGGGCAGGAGGAGGAAGTGTGCACAGCCAGATAGTAGACGCTGCCCCCGAGCTACTGTATTTTCAGAAGAAATCTCTATTTAGAAAAACTGAGCTGGTCTGATGAAAGAAATCAAGCGTGTGCCATAAATTTCACGACTGTAAGCTGTTTACATTTCCCACGTTGTTATTTATATTCATGAAGATGTAGTAACAGATCTGTTAGAACACTTTCTACTCCATAACAGGTATATTAAAGATTCAAATAAAAACTCTTTGACCCTCCAATTAAACATGAATCGATAATTAAGCCTCAAATGGGATTTTTTTCTTCTTCAAATATGAATTTGTTTCGACATGAACAACATCAATAAGAAAGATATTAATAAAGATTCACGCCTGAGGTGATTCAATAGACTTCAGGTTATTTGAGTCTGACTTGAAGAGCAAAGTATCTTGTGCAGATGATTTAAAGCAAGTGATGACAACCAATCAAAGTCAAGCGTCTGGAGTCAGTGATTGAAGCTCAGAGTCGACGTGAAACAATCAGACTGATTAGAGTCTGGAGCCAAGAATTCTTGGATTCTTGGATCACGACTTTTCTCTCAGGCTTCTTTGGTGCAAACATTTATTATTTACACAACAATTAACCCGTCAAAACAAAATGAGCAAAACTGTGATATTCTTATTATATTATTATATTAGTGCAATGAAGAAGAAAAAATGTTCCACAATGAATAAATCATTTAATTTGTCTATATTTTCAGGGTCACAAGCTTTTACAGACGAATTCTAAAGAGGTTGTAATGGTAACTGAGATGTTTTTGTGACGGGAGCGTCAGAGGAACCAGGAGTAGAAACGCTCAAATAAACAAGAGTAAATACAAAAGTCAATGTCTTTGATAAATAATAATAATAAAGAGTGTTAATCTGACTCTTACAAGGACGACGACTCGATCCAGAACACAAGAGACTGGACCAGAAATGAGTTTGAGGAAAGGAGGAGATGAACGGATCTCTTCCTGCTCTGGAGCTCCTTAAGAAGAGACAAATGAAACCTGACTCTGCTTTGAAAGAAAAAACAGGAAGAGACGTCACTACATTAACTTTAAAAGAATGAAGTGTAATCATTTATAATGACAGTCTTCACCAAGTGAGCTTTGAATCCAAATAACGCATATCATTGGAAAAAATGCATCAAAACATAATTGTAAAAGTTTTTATTAGTAAAAACAACAACATTTTTTATCAATTTGTGATGATTTTTCAAAAACACCTCAAAGTAAAGTTTTTTTTTGAAAATTCTTCCTTCAACATAAATGAAACTTTCTTGTTGTTTTGACTCTGATTCGAAGACACGAGCGAATCGTCGACGCCACTGTTTTGTTGACAGCTTCTGAT
>NC_141827.1:580000-595000 GCF_982586985.1 Callionymus lyra | reverse complement strand
TGAGATGCTTTATCTGAGTCCACTGTAAAAGCCATTATTCTCAACAAATTTACACTTTTAAATCAGATTCTTCCCTCCTAGTGCCACAATACAGATCGTGCTGTCCATGGTTATCAAATCATATCCTTCTCCTCTATGCATCACAAATGGTTAAATGCCAGATCGTATCAGTTTGACAGACCACTCAAGTCTTTCTAAACCCATTCAAACCATCTGTGAGCTCGGCTGTATTCTCTGGCTACACAACCCCTATGGTCATGTTCTACTATTCAGCCATTGTTGTCTCAATAGCTTCGAGAAAATCCAGATGGACAAAGCGTTGTGCGACACCACAGGGTGAAGGGCTGTGAAGACATTGGACTGGATGATAAGAACGGTTGCTTTAGAAAGGTTGGGTTCGGTTTAACGTTGAAGGTCGAACACCAAATCGAAAGTGTGTAACAATGTTTAGAAAAAAGTGACAGGTGGAGAAAAAATGTTTTCTATTGGCTCTGAAAGTGAACCTGAAAGGAAATCTGCTTTTATATGTTCGAGGTTTGATGGGTCCAACATAAATATCCACATTAATAGTCCTTCCACTTCCGGCGGCACCTAAAGTCGCTACACCCTGCTATTAAGTGTTATAAAAGTTGTTTTCACAACTATTTGTGCTGATCTTATGTTCATCTCTCAAAGGATATGTGTCTCGCCCTACAGATCTATGATCCTGACTCTCTGTTTAGCATCAGAAAGTCGATGGAAGACGTTTACACTTGGGACGGTTTTAATCCAGCGTTTCCTCCTACGTTTGTATCGACACGGACTCCCTGGAATATCTGCTGCTCTGTCGGATACATTTGTGCAAGAGATCGAGGAGGAAAAGCTCCCGTTCTGGTGAACAGGTCAAGAGAAGACACGATACAGATCGTCTGGACTCTGACGTTTTGGGACATGTTCTGCGCTACATTCCTCTGTGATGTGCGTGACAGGAAAGGAGAATTGTCCTTTAATACGTACATTTGTAACATTTGGCAGTGAAAAACAAAATACAAAATCTACAAAAAAGAATAATTGAGTAAAAGCTGTAACTTCTGGGGCGACATAGCTCAGATGGTAGAGTGGTTGCCTGCAGTCCAAAAGGTTGCAGGTTCAATCCCAGCTCCAGACAAGCTTGTGTCGTTGTGTCCCTGAAGACACTTCACCCTGATTGCTCCTGATGGTGAACTTGGCGCAGTGTGCAGCCTACTCCCATCAGTATGTGTGAATGGTTGAATTTCCCCTCGCGGGACTAATAAGGGATTCTAAAAAAAATATATATATGACACCATATAAGTTATCAGAAGGAAAAGATGAGAAGATCTAGGATGTTGGGACATTCAATAAGAAAATGAGGTCTGAAGATGTAAAAAAGATGGTGGATTATAAGGTACAGATTCATTGCCATCCAGAGTGTGTGTCACCGAGTGTAAGGGAGATAAAAGGTCACATGGACATCTGAGAGATTCTCCTAGAAATGCCAGCCAGAATGTGTCTGGAGCAGAAGCTCCATGAAGGCATGTTGATGTGTTAAACCGTGAGAGAAAGTGCGAAGAATGTTAAAGGTCATTGAAACTAGTCTGAAGTTCAGGCGGACGACATGTGACAGTATGTTAATGATGCAGCCGAGGGCGCCGGTCCAGGGACCCCGAGTCGCTTCGGAGGATAAAGAATGAACAACATCCAGTTTATACCAACGACCTGCTGTGGAGACTTCACAGTTTCTAATATGTGTTTGGATAGTATGTTTTGGGAAAATATATCTAGAAATGTAAGTATCAAGTACATCGTCTTAAGAAAAGGAAAAACAGTTAATAGCAGCTAGAAGAGATTTTGCAGATCGTTGACCTGAAGTTCAGATGTTGTAATGTTTCATCACACAGTCAAAGACTGACAGGATTGACTCGTATCCAGAGCTGGAGCTGTGATTCATTGTTGGAGTGAAATACATCACAAACACATCCAACCCGTGGGAAAATGCTGCAGAGCTTCAAGACTTGATTCTGGATGATATAACATTTTAACCATAACTAAGTTTGAGTTGTCATAAGATCCAGACATTGTCATGTCAACATTACAATCACAGCCATCAGCTGAGGTGCACAGATGTCTCTCTGGAAGAAGTATTCTTCTGAAACATGGACCATGTGTGAGGAGGGCTCTCAGGATTCAATTGTCTGGTGTTACTGTCCAATAATACACGCGTGACCAGCGATGGAGCTGAACATCGAAGCTATAAAAGATCGGCCTCTTTGTTATAATGTGACTCTTAGCAGCTGATACTTCACTGGGTATGAATTCTGCTCTGCTATTGGTCCATGATTGTGAAGGTGTTTAACTGAATTTTCATATTTCATTAAAGGGACATAATCTCCTGTTTCCTCCTTTTCATCACCACTGCCTTCCATATTGGGGAGAGTTGTGTCTTCAGAACAAGCCAACAAAGGTTTATTAACTCTTCATCCACAGTAAAACTTAAAAGTCTATTAATAGTGCTGCCACACAGCAACACACTCCAGGCTTCAGGCTTGTTTGGAAAATTGCACTTTCCAGCAGGAAAGGCAGAGATCAGTGTGGCAGTCGGCCACCTCTCTTACGGGAATGAACTCAAGAACACACCGAAGGAACACAAAGTCCCTGTTAATTTCCTCGCTGGCTGAAGCCGCCTCTGGGGTCGAGCAGCATTTGTGAAGCCGACAGTGGACGAGCGACCTTGGGCTTTGGCTTTGTGCTCAGATAGGACGAGGCTAAACAGGCTCTGCATACCAACAGATGTGTCTTCTTGTTGAGTCCAGAGGGAAGACTCATATATTAGACTGGAGCAGGTTGAACTTCTCAGCTCTTTGTTTACTCTGTCCTGGACACCTGCTGCCACTCACCTGTAAATGAGGGGGTTTGATGTACTTTGATGCGTACATTAGCTTAAATATATCGCAGACTATTCTCTTCCTTCTTTCATTGTGGATAAAACAGGCCAATGTACAGGCAAACAAACTGTATTCATGATTCTTTTACCTTTCTAAGAAATCGATGGTGTTGACTTTGAGCTCCTTTTTTGTGTTTGTGTCACAGGTCAAGAGAGTAAATATTATTAATACACATTATTGTGTTTTTATAGGTTATTCCTGTTAATGCTTGAAGAGATCAGTTCATACCTCACGTCATAAATCAGAGTCATAACTGTACAAATAACTTGTAATTAGAGAACTTGTTACCTTAAATAGAGCACGATCAGTAAACTCTTTATTATCTATTGAACTTAAATAAGAATATCTCACCAACAACTTAATCTGGCTCATTAAAAAGACAAAAGGTTACCTATATAACCACGGCTCTACGAATATGGCAGCCTCTTAAAAGGCTCACAATTTATTTTGAGGCTCTGCCTGAATGCTGGTACTTGACACTGACCATCGACAGCAAAAATCACAAATGGAAGTTGGAAGTTTCATGTTCACATGAAAACAGGAGAACCTTTACTGAGGAGCACGACTCAAGAACATACCTGAAGGGACTCACACCTGCGTACATTTTTTCTATCCCTCTCAATTAACAAGTTCTGCTTCACCAGAACGCCAGGAACAGTGGTTTATTCTGCGAGTCTTCTGTTTGTTGACAGGCCATGAAACATGTCTGAGTCCAGTTGAGCTCAAACCCTGGAGTTTTCACTCACCAGAGAGCTAGAAGAAGAAAGCCCCCTAGTGGCCACACAACTAGTTCAGGAATGTGTCTGTGAACACTGTAGAATAACTCAGAGCCCAGCTTCAAAGTCTATCTACTCTGGAATAATACTGTCAAGGGACTTGCGAGGGAAACAAGTGGAACTCTGAACTGAGACGCCACTAACAAGGGGCTGCCAGTTAAAACCAGAGAAGTGTCTTCCACAGACTCTTCTTATCCATGGATTCTATTTGTCCTGTTGAGACCCGACTAAGTAGCCAGACAAGCAGGAACCCACGTCAGTGACATCACCAGCACTTCCCACTTAACCCCCCCCTGGGGCTGTCATTTACCAAAGTGACACATTCGTAGGTGTCCATTTTTTCTTTCTCTTTCCCTGGAAAAACGCAGGAAGTGGACTGAACTGAAAAGGCCACCAGAGCTTCCACGCTGATGTCATCCTAGAGCACAGGTGTCAAACTGGTCCAGAAAAGGGCTCAGACGGTGCAGGTTTTGGATCCAACCAGTCAAGTATTATAGTTGAACCAATCAGGCGTCTGAAGACAGTAATCAATTCCTTGTCAGTCAGGTGTCGACACCTGATTCGTTAACTCATGTGTGCTGGACTGGTTGGAACAAAAACCTGCACCGTCTGAGCCCTTTTCTGGACCAGTTTGACACCCCTGTCATAGAGCCACCAACCATCAGACGATCCATGTTGGGAAGTCAAGTCCACGGCTTAAACTAGATGTGTAAAGACGAAACCTTATGGTCGACCAAATGATGACGAACATAAACACAGTATATGAATCCTCTGATTGATGGACAGACAGACCACGACTCAAAGAAATATCAGATCCACAGACGGCGTCTCAAAGATCGTCAGTAAAACACGTGACAACAGGAAGCGTCGCCGGGGAGGGTCCGGTCGTGCTTCCCTCAACAGGGATCCCAACTGCTGCCTCACTGGTCTACAGTCCTGGGACCAGTTTGAGGTTCAACACAGTCTGTGCTGATCTGATCAGACGGGGTCTCAAGACGAGGATGTTCCCATCAATCAGTGCAACACAACCGTCCCAGATGAGACGTGACCCGAGGTGACAACCTGTAGTTGGCAGGATGAAGTGGAACCTTGTCAAACCTCATAGTTTCGTGACTTTGCATTTTCTTGCAGCGTCACAAAATCTTTCCATCGATTTCCAATTCAAGTCTGAACTCAAGTCTAGTTGGGAACTTTTCAAAGAAAGCTTCTGTTTCATTTTCATTTTGTTATGGATTGAGTCAGCGTGAAGTTTCCTTGTTCCTTTCATTCCACTTTTTTATTGATATCTGCATCCTTTGGTGGCCACGAGTCGGTTCGATGTTTAGCTTTAATTCAGGTATACTTTTATAGATTTGTTGCATCGCGACAAAGGATTTCATTCTCACTTTTGACTGTAATTTTCATCAGAAGAAAAACGTGTATCTCTCGGAGGGACAAATACAATTACCACAAAGAGTGTTTGTACTTTATGTTGATACTTGTTTTCGATGCTCCCTCTTTACCTCCCACTTTTATTATCACTAACAAAAATCCTTTCAACTGTGTGAATCTTTCACTTGGAATGTGGAAGAAGGAGCAGCATCACTCGCTCCATGATTAAGGCTGAATTTATTTACCTAGGATTGATTTGTGGAGCTTTTCACAGCCTCGGTCGCTCGTCTGCTCCTCTGAGAATCAACTGAGGTTCCACGGCTGCAGACGTGCAGCAGGACTAATGTTGATGCGACAGCAATTGTCCTAATGCTTGTACGAGACGGACGCACAATGAATGGCAGCAGCGACGACAAACCTGCGGTGACTTTGAAGCATGTTATGAAAAGAGCTGGATAATGAAAATGTAGGTGGTTATTGGGCTGAACGGCGTTTGACAGTCATCAATCGTGGACGAGTCAAATCAGTTAACAAGCGTCATTTGTCGGCTGCAGTCACGGATTAGCTGAGCCGTGTTTCATTTGAGCCTCTTTACGCTTCAACACCCACAACGTTTGTCTTTTAACAAACATGATTTGCTACAGTTTTCATCGAAGGCAACACAATGACTTCTTTGTTTTACAGTTTTATATCACATCAACAATAACCATGTTTCGTCATTTAACATGTTTTAGCTTTAAATTCTTAAAATGTTGAGACTACAGGACGTTTTTATGACATACATCGTTCCCTAAAACACATTTGCAAAAGGTTCTCCCGCATATGCTTCTTCCTTATCGCTGTGGTTTATTTGCTCATCTGTTTATTATGCTTGTTATTGTTACACTAAAATACCGCCTGTTTCTTGTTGCTCTCCATGTGGCAGTACGATATCGGCCCATCTGGATTTATTTATTGCATTTCTTGTTTATTATAAACCAGCCTCATATTGAAGATTCTTTTTCTTTATGTTTTTTGAAGGGACTTTTTGGTGAAAACTGTCAAAAATGCGTGAAAGGTTTTACCTGCTTGGAAAATGACCAACTTCATTTACAAAAGTCGATTTTACACACAGACCCATTATTTTAGACGTAAAGAATTATTACAAACTACTGAATAACTCACGCCTTTGACACGTTACTCTAAATTATTGTGACCAAAAGTGGGACTTGCTGGGAAGGAAAAATGCATGAAGTCATCATTTCCTGCCGCAGACGTGTTTTACCACACAAAGGAAATTCACATTTCCTTGTAATTACAATCAGAGGAACGAGAGGATCGCGCTGCCGATCGTATCTACATGTAAGCGTCAGCTAATTAAACAGCTTTTTCTTTTTTTGAGGCTCACTAATTACAAGCAAATGAAACTCTTCCCTAATGTGAATGACATCTAAAAATATATCACCAGGAATGGATTTCCCCAGTGATGGTGCCCTCCGGTCTCAGGTGAGACTCCAATATGTTGCAGACTTGCTCATAAATCCTCTTATTGATTTGAAAACAAAGGGTCAGAGGATTCGATAAATACAGCTCGCTCTCGCAGCACACAGCAACATCAATTCTCTCGGAAAGGGAAAGACAATGATTAAAAGCCATTCAGCATGTTGACCCAATGAGCTGAGAATATTGTTTCCGACGCCAACAGGTCTCGCAGCCACGTATGCAAATGTTATTATCGAGTCGCCGAACAACGCCTTTGGAACTTTGACATATGCAGTGAAAGTCGACGGAATTAATATAAATATTTACTGTACATGCAACTGATTGAAAAGCACAAGGAGGCCTAATGGAAATGTTTTCACGTTCAAGCTCAGTTTAGATTAAAAAATCAATCTTTTCAACATGAACTTCGGCGTTTCCTTAAAAGCAGCACAAAACAGTGAAAGAAGCTATTTCAGCATGTCTGATGTTTAGAACATATGAGATCACCTCAGGTTTGACCTGGAACATCCTCTGTTTTCATGCACTTTCATAAAGAACTTGATGAAAAAAGGTTTGACCTTTGAAGATGAAAGTCTGAGAATCAACACGACCTCAAGTACAAGAAGATTAAACAACAAGACACATTTCTGATGCAGAAGCAAAAGTTAAACACGGACAAAAAGTACAATTTATTTTAGTTAAGCGGACGTTGCTTAATAATAACAAGCGAACATCAAACAAAAAGAAAATTAAAAAGTTCGAAGTGAAAAGAAAGAAAAATACTAACATTTTTACGAAGGAACTCAAGATCTAAAATGTTTCAAAGAAAATAAAGAGTGAATTAAAGGAATAGGGTGGAAACAACGTTCTATACCAACAAGTACAAGTACATTAAATACAAGATATCTTAATTACTTAAGATATATTAATTATTATCTTAATTGTAACGAGGTGTTTCCTTGTGTTCTGTCCTTTGTTCCAGAAGAGACCAACACAAGTGTGAGTTAATAAAGTTCTTCAACACAACTCACTCTACATGCAATGAACTTGAGCAGGATTGTTCGTGAGTGTAGGACTCGACCTCATGACCCGATGTCTTCACACAGCATAAACACAGCATAAACACAGCATAAACACAGCATAAACACAGCATAAACACAGCACAAACACAGCATAAACACAGCATAAACACAGCACAAACACAGCATAAACACAGCATAAACACAGCATAAACACAGCATAAACACAGCACAAACACAGCACAAACACAGCATAAACACAGCATAAACACAGCACAAACACAGCATAAACACAGCACAAACACAGCATAAACACAGTATAAACACAGCATAAACACAGCATAAACACAGCATAAACACAGCATAAACACAGCATACACACAGTATAAACACAGCACAAACACAGCATAAACACAGCATAAACACAGTATAAACACAGCATAAACACAGCATAAACACAGCACAAACACAGCATAAACACAGCATAAACACAGCATACACACAGTATAAACACAGCACAAACACAGCATAAACACAGCATAAACACAGTATAAACACAGCATAAACACAGCATAAACACAGCATAAACACAGCATAAACACAGCATAAACACAGCATACACACAGCATAAACACAGCATAAACACAGCATAAACACAGCATAACCACAGCATAAACACAGCATAAACACAGCATAAACACAGTATAAACACAGCACAAACACAGCATAAACACAGCATAAACACAGCATAAACACAGCATAAACACAGCATAAACACAGCACAAACACAGCATAAACACAGCATAAACACAGCATAAACACAGCATAAACACAGCACAAACACAGCATAAACACAGCACAAACACAGCACAAACACAGCATAAACACAGCATAAACACAGTATAAACACAGCATAAACACAGCATAAACACAGCATAAACACAGCATAAACACAGCATAAACACAGCATAAACACAGCATAACACAGCATAACACAGCATACACACAGCATAAACACAGCATAAACACAGCATAAACACAGCATAAACACAGCATAAACACAGCATAAACACAGTATAAACACAGCACAAACACAGCATAAACCCAGCATAAACACAGCATAAACACAGCATAAACACAGCATAAACACAGCACAAACACAGCATAAACACAGCATAAACACAGCATAAACACAGCATAAACACAGCACAAACACAGCATAAACACAGCACAAACACAGCATAAACACAGCATAAACACAGCATAAACACAGCACAAACACAGCATAAACACAGCATAAACACAGTATAAACACAGCATAAACACAGCATAAACACAGCATAAACACAGCATAAACACAGCATAAACACAGTATAAACACAGCATAAACACAGCATAAACACAGTATAAACACAGCACAAACACAGCATAAACCCAGCATAAACACAGCATAAACACAGCATAAACACAGCATAAACACAGCATAAACACAGCATAAACACAGTATAAACACAGCACAAACACAGCATAAACACAGCATAAACACAGCATAAACACAGCATAAACACAGCATAAACACAGTATAAACAGAGCATAAACACAGCATAAACACAGCATAAACACAGCACAAACACAGCATAAACACAGTATAAACACAGCATAAACACAGCATAAACACAGCATAAACACAGCATAAACACAGCATAAACACAGCATAAACACAGCATAAACACAGCATAAACACAGCATAAACACAGCATAAACACAGCATAAACACAGCATAAACACAGCATAAACACAGTATAAACACAGCATAAACACAGCATAAACACAGCATAAACACAGCATAAACACAGCATAAACACAGCATAAACACAGCATAAACACAGTATAAACACAGCATAAACACAGCATAAACACAGCATAAACACAGCATAAACACAGCATAAACACAGCATAAACACAGCATAAACACAGCATAAACACAGCATAAACACAGCATAAACACAGTATAAACACAGCATAAACACAGCATAAACACAGCATAAACACAGCATAAACACAGCATAAACACAGCATAAACACAGCATAAACACAGCATAAACACAGCATAAACACAGCATAAACACAGCATAAACACAGCATAAACACAGCATAAACACAGCATAAACACAGTATAAACACAGCATAAACACAGCATAAACACAGCATAAACACAGCATAAACACAGCATAAACACAGCATAAACACAGCATAAACACAGCATAAACACAGCATAAACACAGCATAAACACAGCATAAACACAGCATAAACACAGCATAAACACAGCATAAACACAGCATAAACACAGCATAAACACAGCATAAACACAGCATAAACACAGCATAAACACAGTATAAACACAGCATAAACACAGCATAAACACAGCATAAACACAGCATAAACACAGCATAAACACAGCATAAACACAGCACAAACACAGCAGAAACACAGCAGAAACACAGCATAAACACAGCATAAACACAGCATAAACACAGCTCACTGAACAGGTTGAAGTCATGTGTGATATGTTTTAAGAGCAGGAGGAAAATAAAAGTACATTTTCATCCACTTCAGATTCAGAGTCAGTCAGGATTCCTCACTTCTGGTGAGAACATCTGTCCATCACAGGTGAGGAGAATGAAGACACCGACGGTCAACAGAAAGATGTGAATGAAAGTGTAAAAGTAATGAAGACGCAGAAACGTTGGTCGTGTCAGATTAACTTTAGTCGTTCCATGCGTCGAGTGCAGCAGGATTTATATGAAGCTTTCACTTATGCGAGCTACGTTTTCACCGGAGGAACCAGGCAATAACAGCAAATCCACTTTAGATTCAAAGAACATAAACAGAAAAGCCTGAGAGGTTGAAATCAGATCCGGTTAATACTTGAGTTCCCAACTATTTAAAAAAGCCTCTAACCTTGTTTTCTTTCTGCACAGAGAAAGAAACCAAATGTTTTAAACATCGTAGTGCAGCAGCTTATGTAGTGAAGATGTCAATAAATGGAAGTTGTTTTCTCTTAAGATCATTTTTTTATCCTGCTGTTTTACTGCCGTGTTACATCACTGTTCTCAAGAGAAAGAACGTTCTAAATGAACGTCCTCACAGCAAGATGGTCGCTCTGTGGTTCGCCATGTTTACTCTGGATACTCCAGTGTCCTCCCACAGTCCGAAAACATACAGAGGTTGATTGAGAACATGGTTTGTAGGCATGAGTGTGTGTGTGAATGGTTGTGTCTTTGCGTGTCCTCAGACAGACTGGCCTCCTGTCCAAGGTGTCCCCCGCCTCTCCCCCTATGAAACTGGGACGGACCCCCTTAAGGTAATGAGCGGCAGAAAATGGACGAAGGAGCGTTAATAGTTGATATTGTAACGTGAAAGTGTCACTGTGTCGACGTGTCTCTCCATCATTGAGGCTCAAACATTCAGCAGTGATTGAGAAATACATTTGCATAGTTTAGTGTCAGGTCAGGACGCTGGTTAAGAATGTTATTAAAGCAAACACTGTGTCGCACATTCACAGCAATGATGGAACATCAACACAAGTTAAAGCCAAGAGAAATGAAAGTGCTGATAATGAAGTCAATGATTTCATTACGTACAAATGTATCTGAGCCTCTGGCGCTGCTGCTCCCGAACGGCCATGTTTGCTGAACTCATGCATCTGATGAAGACATAAAGCACAACGTTCACCAGAATCCAAATGGCTGCAGTCGTCCCTTGAATCTTAAGCCCGAAGCAATGAGACGTTTCAATATTCTAGGTTTCTTTTCCAAACATGAAGCGAATCAATACAACGAGGTGTTTATTCTGTGATCAACACTCAGAAGACATGTCTTGACCTCAGGAATGACAGTCCATGCAAAACATCCTCAGATCAAACTATCATGTTTGGATGAGACATTGAATATGAAGACACGCTCTGGACGTGTCCTCAGATCAAACTATCATGTTTGGATGAAACATTGACTATGAAGACACGCTCTGGACGTGTCCTAAGATCAAACTATCATGTTTGGATGAAACAGTGAATACGAAGACACGCTCAGGACGTGTCCTCAGATCAAACTATCATGTTTGGATGAAACATTGACTATGAAGACACGCTCTGGATGTGTCCTCAGATCAAACTATCATGTTTGGATGAAACAGTGAATACGAAGACACGCTCAGGACGTGTCCTCAGATCAAACTATCATGTTTGGATGAAACAGTGAATATGAAGACACGCTCTGGACGTGTCCTAAGATCAAACTATCATGTTTGGATGAAACATTGAATATAAAGACACGCTCTGGACGTGTCCTCAGATCAAACTATCATGTTTGGATGAAACATTGACTATGAAGACACTCTCAGGACGTGTCCTCAGATCAAACTACTATGTTTGGATGAAACATTGAATATGAAGACACGCTCTGGACGTGTCCTCAGATCAAACTACTATGTTTGGATGAAACATTGAATATGAAGACACGCTCAGGACGTGTCCTCAGATCAAACTATCATGTTTGGATGAAACAGTGAATATGAAGACACGCTCTGGACGTGTCCTAAGATCAAACTATCATGTTTGGATGAAACATTGAATATGAAGACACGCTCTGGACGTGTCCTCAGATCAAACTATCATGTTTGGATGAAACATTGACTATGAAGACACGCTCTGGACGTGTCCTCAGATCAAACTATCATGTTTGGATGAAACATTGACTATGAAGACACTCTCAGGACGTGTCCTCAGATCAAACTACTATGTTTGGATGAAACATTGAATATGAAGACACACTCAGGACGTGTCCTCAGATCAAACTACTATGTTTGGATGAAACATTGACTATGAAGACATGCTCTGGACGTGTCCTCAGATCAAACTACTATGTTTGGATGAAACATTGAATATGAAGACACTCTCAGGACGTGTCCTCAGATCAAACTATCATGTTTGGATGAAACATTGACTATGAAGACACACTCTGGACGTGTCCTCAGATCAAACTACTATGTTTGGATGAAACATTGAATATGAAGACACGCTCTGGACGTGTCCTCAGATCAAACTACTATGTTTGGATGAAACATTGAATATGAAGACACGCTCAGGACGTGTCCTCAGATCAAACTACTATGCTTGGATTAAACATTGACTATGAAGACACGCTCTGGACGTGTCCTCAGATCAAACTATCATATTTAGATGAAACATTGACTATGAAGACACGCTCAGGACGTGTCCTCAGATCAAACTATCATGTTTGGATGAAACATTGAATATGAAGACATGCTCTGTACGTGTCCTCAGATCAAACTATCATGTTTAGATGAAACATTGACTATGAAGACACACTCAGGACGTGTCCTCAGATCAAACTACTATGTTTGGATGAAACATTGACTATGAAGACATGCTCTGGACGTGTCCTCAGATCAAACTATCATGTTTGGATGAAACATTGACTATGAAGACACACTCTGGACGTGTCCTAAGATCAAACTATCATGTTTGGATGAAACATTGACTATGAAGACACGCTCAGGACGTGTCCTCAGATCGAACTATCATGTTTGGATGAAACATTGAATATGAAGACATGCTCTGGACGTGTCCTCAGATCAAACTACTATGTTTGGATGAAACATTGACTATGAAGACACGCTCTGGACGTGTCTTCAGATCAAACTATCATGTTTGGATGAAACATTGAATATGAAGACACGCTCTGGACGTGTCCTCAGATCCAACTATCATGTTTGGATGAAACATTGAATATGAAGACACGCTCTGGACGTGTCCTCAGATGAAACTATCATGTTTGGATGAAACTTTGACTATGAAGACACGCTCAGGACGTGTCCTCAGATCAAACTACTATGCTTGGATTAAACATTGAATATGAAGACACGCTCTGGACGTGTCCTCAGATCAAACTATCATGTTTGGATGAAACATTGACTATGAAGACACGCTCTGGACGTGTCCTAAGATCAAACTATCATGTTTGGATGAAACATTGAATATGAAGACACGCTCTGGACGTGTCCTCAGATCAAACTATCATGTTTGGATGAAACATTGAATATGAAGACCCGCTCTGGACATGTCCTCAGATCAAACTATCATGTTTGGATGAAACATTGACTATGAAGACACGCTCTGGACGTGTCCTAAGATCAAACTATCATGTTTGGATGAAACATCGACTATGAAGACACGCTCTGGACGTGTCCTTCGATCAAACTATCATGTTTGGATGAAACATTCTCACCACAAGTCTCCTTGAGGCCCAGAATACGAGACGAGGGCGATAACTTTGAAGTGCGTCTCAAGGCTGACTCTCATGTAGAGATTAATGTTCACTCATTAAATGCTCTGTGCTCATAAAATGAATTATTTAATGATCTGTGTTCATCAAATGTACGAGACGTCATTAAATCAGATGCAAAAAAGGAAAAGTGAATTCCTCTTTTTGATCACTCGTCGTGGATGTTAACGAGGATTGAGTTTCGCGCAGAAGACGCAACATCGTTTTGGCGTCTGTGTCTTCAGATCAATAAAAGGGATTATAATGGGCAGTAATTGGGGATTTTGTCCACCATTTTGTTTCTCGAAGTCACAGGAATAAAGGAGTAAAGTGTTCAAGGATCATCCACTGAGTCCGGTTCTGCTCCAGGTTTCTTCTCAAAGGAAGTTTTTTTTTCTGTCAGGCTGTGATTCACTCTTTGTTGGTTCTTTTCTCCAACAGTGTCAACTTCAACTGTGTCTAGTCAAGTCCAAAACACACCAAATCATAATTGAACCACTTCAAATGAATAAACCTGAAACAAATACAATGTTGTTTTTTGGAAGAAACTCTCGGATGTAATTTGAGACGAATCCAGTTCATTTTCTCTTTCCCCACAAGTGTGATTAGATTAAGATTTGAGATATTCATTAAAACATTCATTCTTGTTGACGACAATTAAGCTGTTCAGAGCCAGAGAATTGTTGAGGAAACATGCCCTCAATTATCTCTTCATCACTTTGGCGAGCAATAAAGGTTTATGTCGTTTTTTCTTCCAATCCCAAGTCTTATGTTTGAAAGGTTAAACAGGGTCTTTTATCTTTGCTTTCATTACTGATTGTTGTCAGGCTCCATTACCGTGGAATACAATGCGTTCTTCTCTCCCGGACTCACTGCACTCGACACACAAGCCTTCGCCGTCTGATGCATAATTTGGTCCTAATTTGACAGTCGTCACTTCCTGAGTCAGTGGAGCGAGTGGATTGTGTTGTGATCAGAGTGTGATTGTTGAAACTCTTCCATCACAATCTTTACATCTCCAGCACCAGACGTGAATCAAGAGATAAACACTGGTCTTGAAGTTCAGAACCGGTTTAGTAAAATAGC
>NC_141827.1:565000-570000 GCF_982586985.1 Callionymus lyra | reverse complement strand
CGAGCATTTTTCTTAAACTCATCCATGTGTCTGTCCTTCATTCCATCACCACGTACGAGGCTGGGGAGGGTCGCTTCATGGAAACACAAAAACCCCTAACAGTGAAGAGGGTGAGGAGGGTGAAGAGGGTGAAGAGGGTGAGGAGGGTGAAGAGGGTGAAGAGGGTGAGAAGGGTGAGGAGGGTGAGAAGGGTGAGGAGGGTGAGGAGGGTGAAGAGGGTGAGGAGGGTGAGAAGGGTGAGGAGGGTGAGAAGGGTGAGGAGGGTGAGGAGGGTGAGAAGGGTGAGGAGGGTGAGGAGGGTGAGGAGGGTGAGGAGGGTGAGAAGGGTGAGGAGGGTGAGGAGGGTGAGAAGGGTGAGGAGGGTGAGGAGGGTGAGGAGGGTGAGGAGGGTGAGAAGGGTGAGGAGGGTGAAGAGGGTGAGGAGGGTGAGAAGGGTGAGGAGGGTGAGAAGGGTGAGGAGGGTGAGGAGGGTGAGGAGGGTGAAGAGGGTGAGGAGGGTCAAGAGGGTGAGGAGGGTGAGAAGGGTGAGGAGGGTGAAGAGGGTGAGGAGGGTGAGAAGGGTGAGGAGGGTGAAGTGGGTGAGGAGGGTGAGAAGGGTGAGGAGGGTGAGGAGGGTGAAGAGGGTGAAGAGGGTGAGAAGGGTGAGGAGGGTGAAGAGGGTGAGGAGGGTGAGAAGGGTGAGGAGGGTGAAGTGGGTGAGGAGGGTGAGAAGGGTGAGGAGGGTGAGGAGGGTGAGAAGGGTGAGGAGGGTCAAGAGGGTGAGAAGGGTGAGGAGGGTGAAGAGGGTGAGGAGGGTCAAGAGGGTGAGGAGGGTGAAGAGGGTGAGGAGGGTGAAGAGGGTGAGAAGGGTGAGGAGGGTGAGGAGGGTGAGAAGGGTGAGGAGGGTCAAGAGGGTGAGAAGGGTGAGGAGGGTGAAGAGGGTGAGGAGGGTCAAGAGGGTGAGGAGGGTGAAGAGGGTGAGGAGGGTGAGGAGGGTGAGAAGGGTGAGGAGGGTCAAGAGGGTGAGAAGGGTGAGGAGGGTGAAGAGGGTGAGGAGGGTCAAGAGGGTGAGGAGGGTGAAGAGGGTGAGGAGGGTGAAGAGGGTGAGAAGGGTGAGGAGGGTGAAGAGGGTGAGGAGGGTCAAGAGGGTGAGGAGGGTGAAGAGGGTGAGGAGGGTGAGGAGGGTCAAGAGGGTGAGAAGGGTGAGGAGGGTGAAGAGGGTGAGGAGGGTCAAGAGGGTGAGGAGGGTGAAGAGGGTGAGGAGGGTGAGGAGGGTCAAGAGGGTGAGAAGGGTGAGGAGGGTGAGAAGGGTGAAGAGGGTGATGTAAGGAAATGACAACTTTACTGTAATCAATCATCTAGATTTAACACACATTTCAAATAGTCACTTGATTAACTGATAATCTTACATATTTAATTCATATTAAATAATCCTATTCTTGCATTGCATTCACTTAAACTAAACTCAGGTTCACAACTCAAAGGCCGAGGTCACAAAGCCTTGCACACACAGAAAGATTAAACAATCCCAGATTCCAGGAAGTCTGGACACCTGTCTGAGAATTCACTCTGAAGGACACAAGTCGCTGGGAATAAACTCTCTCCAGAAAACAACAACCTTCAGTAAGTTTCCACTACGATCACGTGCGACCGGCCATCTTAGAATCAAATGTTTAGAGTTACTGACCAATCCTACATTCACATTTGACTAGAGGCGTTAACCTGAATATTCTACTATAAAGATCCACCATTTTGTCTGATCTTTGCGTTCTGGCATTCGAAGACGTCTGTGATAGATCTCTGCTTGCTAGCGCCCGTGTTCACGTAAGTTTGTCTCTGACTTTTGCATAATTCACTAAACGAGCATTTTTCTTAAACTCATCCATGTGTCTGTCCTTCATTCCATCACCACGTACGAGGCTGGGGAGGGTCGCTTCATGGAAACACAAAAACCCCTAACAGTGAAGAGGGTGAGGAGGGTGAAGAGGGTGAAGAGGGTGAGGAGGGTGAAGAGGGTGAAGAGGGTGAGAAGGGTGAGGAGGGTGAGAAGGGTGAGGAGGGTGAGGAGGGTGAAGAGGGTGAGGAGGGTGAGAAGGGTGAGGAGGGTGAGAAGGGTGAGGAGGGTGAGGAGGGTGAGAAGGGTGAGGAGGGTGAGGAGGGTGAGGAGGGTGAGGAGGGTGAGAAGGGTGAGGAGGGTGAGGAGGGTGAGAAGGGTGAGGAGGGTGAGGAGGGTGAGGAGGGTGAGGAGGGTGAGAAGGGTGAGGAGGGTGAAGAGGGTGAGGAGGGTGAGAAGGGTGAGGAGGGTGAGAAGGGTGAGGAGGGTGAGGAGGGTGAGGAGGGTGAAGAGGGTGAGGAGGGTCAAGAGGGTGAGGAGGGTGAGAAGGGTGAGGAGGGTGAAGAGGGTGAGGAGGGTGAGAAGGGTGAGGAGGGTGAAGTGGGTGAGGAGGGTGAGAAGGGTGAGGAGGGTGAGGAGGGTGAAGAGGGTGAAGAGGGTGAGAAGGGTGAGGAGGGTGAAGAGGGTGAGGAGGGTGAGAAGGGTGAGGAGGGTGAAGAGGGTGAGAAGGGTGAGGAGGGTGAAGAGGGTGAAGAGGGTGAGAAGGGTGAGGAGGGTGAAGAGGGTGAGGAGGGTCAAGAGGGTGAGGAGGGTGAAGAGGGTGAGGAGGGTGAAGAGGGTGAGAAGGGTGAGGAGGGTCAAGCGGGTGAGAAGGGTGAGGAGGGTGAGAAGGGTGAGGAGGGTGAGGAGGGTGAGGAGGGTGAAGAGGGTGAGGAGGGTGAGGAGGGTGAGAAGGGTGAGGAGGGTGAGGAGGGTGAGGAGGGTGAGGAGGGTGAGGAGGGTGAGAAGGGTGAGAAGGGTGAGGAGGGTGAGGAGGGTCAAGCGGGTGAGAAGGGTGAGGAGGGTGAGAAGGGTGAGGAGGGTGAGGAGGGTGAGGAGGGTGAAGAGGGTGAGGAGGGTGAGGAGGGTGAGAAGGGTGAGGAGGGTGAGGAGGGTGAGGAGGGTGAGGAGGGTGAGAAGGGTGAAGAGGGTGAGGAGGGTGAGGAGGGTGAGAAGGGTGAGGAGGGTCAAGCGGGTGAGAAGGGTGAGGAGGGTGAGAAGGGTGAAGAGGGTGAGGAGGGTGAGGAGGGTGAGGAGGGTGAGGAGGGTGAGGAGGGTGAGGAGGGTGAGGAGGGTGAGGAGGGTGAGAAGGGTGAGGAGGGTGAGGAGGGTCAAGCGGGTGAGAAGGGTGAGGAGGGTGAGGAGGGTGAAGAGGGTGAGGAGGGTGAGGAGGGTGAGGAGGGTGAAGAGGGTGAGGAGAGTGAGAAGGCTGGTGAGAGGAGTGAAGCCATTATTAATCATAAGCCATTATAAATCATAATGGACTCTCGTAACCTCTCGTTCGTCCAGATTTCATTACAGGGTCATGGTTTAAATGCACAGCACTGGACTGAATTCATCCTACTCGTGACACCATCTCTCTCAAAGTCAACAGATTCTCATGTGTGTCGTGCAGCAGAGGAACAGAGGGATACCTTGAGAAGGAAGAGAAGGAAGAGAGAACAACGAGAGGAGAAGATTGTCAGGGAGGTCGAGGCAGAAGTGGTTGAGATTCCAGGCATGAGCAGCAGGAGGAGTGAGCAGGACACACACACATACACACATACACACTTTAACACATACACACTTACACACTTTAACACACACACATACACACTTTAACACACACACATACACACTTTAACACATACACACATACACACTTTAACACACACACACATACACACTTTAACACACACACACATACACACTTTAACACACACACATACACACTTTAACACACACACATACACACTTTAACATACACACATACACACTTTAACACACACACATACACACTTTAACACACACACATACACACTTTAACACACACATACACACTTTAACACACACACATACACACTTTAACACACACACACACACTTTAACACACACATACACACTTTAACACACACATACACACTTTAACACACACACACACACACACATACACACTTTAACACACACATACACACTTTAACACACACATACACACTTTAACACACACACACACACACACATACACACTTTAACACACACATACACACTTTAACACACACATACACACTTTAACACACACACATACACACTTTAACACACTTTAACACACACACACATACACACTTTAACACACACACATACACACTTTAACACACACACATACACACTTTAACACACACATACACACTTTAACACACACACATACACACTTTAACACACACACATACACACATACACACTTTAACACACACACATACACACTTTAACACACACACACATACACACTTTAACACACACACACACACACTTTAACACACACACATACACACTTTAACACACACACATACACACTTTAACACACACACATACACACTTTAACACACATACATACACACTTTAACACACACACATACACACTAACACACACACACATACACACTTTAACACACACACACATACACACTTTAACACACACACATACACACTTTAACACACATACATACACACTTTAACACACACACATACACACTTGAACACACACACACATACACACTTTAACACACACACATACACACTTTAACACACACACAAACACACTTTAACACACACACACATACACACTTTAACACACACACACATACACACTTTAACACACACACATACACACTTTAACACACTTTAACACACACACACATACACACTTTAACACACACACACATACACACTTTAACACACACACACATACACACTTTCACACACTTTAACACACACACACATACACACTTTAACACACACACATACACACTTTAACACACACACACGTACACACTTTAACACACACACACACACATACACACTTTAACACACACACACATACAGACTTTAACACACACACACATACACACTTTAACACACACACACATACACACTTTAACACACACACATACAC
>NC_141827.1:527500-560000 GCF_982586985.1 Callionymus lyra | reverse complement strand
TAAAACTGTGAAGACGAGCTTCAGTTAAAGACTGAGTTAGTTTTGATGAAGTTGCTTCGAGTCACTTTTTGAAGTTCGGTCAAAACGGTTCAACGACACGGTGACGTCGAGAGAATCCAACAGATGTTTCTTCTGGAACTTTATGATCCAAAGTTGATCTTTGATTTGTGGATTTTTGTGAGATTTCACTGTGACTTTTTTTTTCACTTGATTTGACTATTGTTGGTTTTATTATAAACTCTCAGTCATTTGTTAGAGACTGAAGTAGAAGCTGAGAAGATGCTCCTTCACCCTCTTGAGAAGCTTCTCGGTGTGAGTTCTTCTAGAAGGTTTGCTGTGAGACGACACTAGCTCAGGTGAGAAGATCCACCAGAGTCTTCACCAGAACAACAGATGAAGAACTGATGACTGGACTGAACGGCTGAAGGTAAAGTTTCACAGGAGATGAACTGTGGTGGAGATGAGAGGAAAGAAGGGAGCGAGGATGAGGGCAGATGGAGGGAGAGGAAGGATCACGATTAAACAAGAGATGTTTCTGTCGTGAATCACTCGCTCGACTGTGAATGTCTTGACCTTCGTTATGATAAGACAGGTTCTGACAAGGTTTCTGTCAAACTGTACAAACATGATTATCGACAGTTTGGAGGATTTTCATCTTGACCGTGTGAGATTAAAGTGATTATACACTATACGTTTACGCCATACTTCAATTCATGCTAAAAGATCATCAAAATATGAAGTATAACTTACTGGCTTCATCTAAGAGATTAAACGTTTGACTCCACATTCACATCAACATTCTACTCCAGACTGATTCACTGGTTCGAGACAAGCTTGGATCAGAATTAAAGATACGACACCAGTTATTTAAAACATCTGTTTACCTGCAAATCACACCTTAAATCTGATTAGATTACAAGAAAACAAATCAGGATGTCTCTCTATGGGGGACACAGGGAATTTGAAAGAACCATTTGGCCGTAAAGGGACGACCTCCCGGACCGGAAATTTCCCTTAAATATAGCGACGTATATTACAGATCGGGACCTTTTCTCCCGAAACTATTGACCTGTTCAGTCGCCGGGAGAAAGTGTGTCGATCGTAGATCTTGTATTTTGTTTGACTTGAAGCGGCGAATAAACGACCCGCGACACTGATTGTCCATCTCTCTCCACGAAGCGAAGCATAAGACCTGAGGCGGACGTGATGTCGTGTTGGAGCGACGGATCGGACTCTGTGTTTTGATCGTTTTAACCCAGAGTCACCACAAGAATAAAAAGATCATCCAAAAACCTGCGTACTTTAAGAATTGATCAGAATAAAAAGAAACAAGTTTGTTTGTAGCAGAAGCTAAAAGGCTAACATGCTACTGTGTCTGGAGCTCGTTGATGAACGTTGTTGGACGACACAGACGATCACACTTTGACAGCGAAACACAAACGCAACAAACAAGAATTTGAGATCCTTGAACATCTGGTCGCAGCTTCTTCACATTTGTCCAGAGACGTCCAGTGAAAGTGCAGATGTTTGTTTGAAGACACTCGTCAGGCTCGAGGCACGACTGGTATCTTGTGACTCCCGAGGCTCATGTACACAATCAAAGATAACTTATCATGCCTGGAATAATTCAACCTGATGAAACAACCTGATCAAAGAAACTCTTCTGACATGTGTTGTTGTTTTCATCGGATCATGTGACCTCGTTCTTCACCGTTGACACACAGACAGTTTCAAGTTTAAACTCAACGTGTTCATGTTGGTTCACGTTTTACAAAACTAGAGAAAAGTGAAATATCGGTTCATAAATAATGAGGAAGTTAATTTCCCTCATTAGGCATTAATGATGATGATGTGATTGACAGGTCGACATCATCACCTGCTTCTCTATGACGTTTATATCTGCAGAAGAATATAATGTTGCTCTTATTTCAGGCTCAATATTACAAACTCCATCCACAACTTTAGTATGAAAAGTTACTTTATATCTTTATGACGCTTTTCTTGAACGTTCACGTGGTTTTGATCGCAGTCGTTGATCTAACTGTGGGCGATGAGAAAATACTTTATAATGTTTATAATGTGAAAGACACCGTGACCTTGACCCCGGACATGACCCTGACGCCTCCATTTACTCCTGACACTAGTATCCACTGCTATTGACCTTTTGTCCTCATGGGAAAAAAAACTCGGTTAGAAAAAAACTGTTTAAAATGATTATAATAAATAAAAAACAGGTACGTTTATCACATCATGATTGAAAACTGTGAATAAAATGCAATTTACGGCCAGAAACTCGCGATTCCTTTGATTTCTAATCAGTTTTTCCTCATCCTTGTCAAGATAAGTCACATCCACTGAGTGACACTTCCTGCAGTTCAACACGACGTACGAGTTACTGTCAGTGGCACGAGCTGCTCCACAAGAGTAACGTTGGTTGAAGTCATATGATTGTAAAACACAATATTCTACCTGAGATGTTGGTGATAAAACGCCCAGAGTTCTGTCTTAGTCTGAGTCCATAGTTCTGATAAGAACGATGTTTCATGGCCAGCGTTGGTGAAACTTCTTTGCTTGATTAGACGTGTTAGAGAATGAAACAGTTTACACATGAATACTTTGTTACAGCAACACCAGGAACAGTCAGAGTGACGGGAGGAACATGTAGAAAGTTGAGTCAAACATCTCATTGAACTCCCTGAAGACATCAATCATCGTAACATTGAGTTTGAGCTGAAACTCTCACTTCTCTCTAAATGGCCTCATTAGCTCTTTTTCTCCAGGAGCTTTCACACTAAATCTCTTCACCTGTTCCCCATTTTGCCCTGTGGCCCTAACTTACCCTGGACCTGTGGAATTTTAGAGTTTAAACACTTTTTCTTTCTAAATAATCCTCTTGTCCGTCCTGAGCGTTCAATGGTTTTCGTGTGTTTGATCACGTTCATCGTTTCATTTCTTAGATCTGTATTCATGTCCTGATGAGGTCAAAATGAAAAGATATATTTATGACGCCTTCAAATCTATGTTAACATATTCAAAACTTCATATCTGATACAAATACATGTTTTTAATTCTCTGAAATTTTCCAATTGAAGTCACTTTGTAGTTAAGAAAGTTTGTCTCAACAGAAAATCTTTGTAAGTTTTTGATGTATTTATTTGAGGGTTGAGTGAATATGTGTGACTTTCAAGTGTTTCTTTGTTCATCACAGTTCAACTCGTAACTTCAAGTTTGGTCGTTCGATTGAATTAAACCAGCATTTTTTTTAAATTAACAAAAATAAAACAAGCTTTCACCCTGAAAGTCACAACAGTTGAATTCTCGTCTCCTGTTCACCGAAATCATCTGGCAGAGGAATGTTCGTCGACCACAGATCCTGAGGTTTGTGATGCAACAACTACACAAGTCGACGCTGCATATGTGGAGTCCAGTGGGTTTTATCGCTGAAGGATTCAACATTTTCACTGATGTCAGAGTAAAAAAAGACCAAACCTCTGCACATGACTCGCCTCATCTGGTGATAACGTGTGATCAGATCAGAGCCTTAAGTGTCCTCAGATAACAGTGTCGATGAAAGTCTGTCAGGAAACACTTTTAGCTCTTTTGAGTTGTAAAAATAGCTCACAAGTACTTTTTAAAGACCGAGCCTTTCTGGTGTGTTTGAGATCCAATGAACGACAGAAAAATCTAAAATCCTTCACACGTTTCTACAAACTTGGATGAATATGATGAAAACGTTGATCAGACATAAACAACAAAGTAAGTTGGCTTTAATAACATCTTAAGTTTTGTTAGATAAAGAATCAAAAAGTAACTTTTTAAATCTTGTTTCTGTCTCTTACAGAATCACGACGATCTGAGAAACTTTCCAAACATCATTTTTGCCAAGAAAATGCTTCTTTTAAAACTGTGCAGATTAAAAAACAACAATATTTTGAAGTTGTGTAAATGTCAGACAATAACATTCATGATGAAATTAAACACGTTTTCCATCCAACTCTTCCTTCGTTTCCTCTACGAAGGAGACGATTCAAGTGGAAACGATGTTTCGTTTCATGTCGGGCAGGAATCAAGAGCGACGACTAATTGAACTGATAAGAGCATCTGCTTGACGCTCACAGACAATGAGCTAAAGTGCTGACGTGAATTAAACTGTGGAAAAACCTACAAGAACACGTTTGTAAAGGATGAAACTTTCCAGATATTACTTCATTGTAAAGGTCAGAATTTTTCAGGAAGCTGTAGGAAATCAAAGAAATCTGGAACTTGACTTAACTTAGATCTGAAATACTTTGTTTCATATTGAAATCTTGATGATTTCTTGATTATCTTCACTTTCACTTCATCCCCAGTCGTTGTCGGGAAGAAGGGAATCGTGCTGGAGTCGTGAGGACCTGATAGAAGGTGAGATTATAAATGTGGGAGAAGAAACCAGTTTAAAAATGTGGGTCAATCGTCCAGAGAAAAGTACAAAAATCAATGTTAAGATCACAGTGTAGGCGTCAGGATCAGCTGGAGAGAGAGAGGAGAGGAGAGGAGAGGAGAGGAGAGGAGAGGAGAGGAGAGGAGGGGAGGAGAGGAGAGGAGAGGAGAGGAGAGGAGAGGAGAGGAGAGGAGGAGAGGAGAGGAGAGGAGAGGAGAGGAGGAGAGGAGAGGAGAGGAGAGGAGAGGAGAGGAGAGGAGAGGAGAGGAGAGGAGAGGAGAGGAGAGGAGAGGAGAGGAGAGGAGAGGAGAGGAGAGGAGAGGAGAGGAGAGGAGAGGAGGAGAGGAGGAGAGGAGAGGAGAGGAGAGGAGAGGAGAGGAGAGGAGAGGAGAGGAGAGGAGAGGAGAGGAGAGGAGAGGAGAGGAGAGGAGAGGAGAGGAGGAGAGGAGAGGAGAGGAGAGGAGAGGAGAGGAGAGGAGAGGAGAGGAGAGGAGAGGAGAGGAGAGGAGAGGAGGAGAGGAAAGAGAGGAGAGGAGAGGAGAGGAGGAGAGGAGAGGAGAGGAGAGGAGAGGAGAGGAGGAGAGGAGAGGAGAGGAGAGGAGAGGAGAGGAGGAGAGGAGAGGAGAGGAGAGGAGAGGAGAGGAGAGGAGAGAGAGGAGAGGAGAGGAGAGGAGAGGAGAGGAGAGGAGAGGAGAGGAGAGGAGAGGAGAGGAGAGGAGAGGAGGAGAGGAGAGGAGAGGAGAGGAGAGGAGAGGAGAGGAGAGGAGAGGGAGGAGAGGAGAGGAGAGGAGAGGAGAGGAGAGGAGAGGAGAGGAGAGGAGAGGAGAGGAGAGGAGAGGAGAGGAGAGGAGAGGAGAGGAGAGGAGAGGAGAGGAGAGGAGAGGAGAGGAGAGGAGAGGAGAGGAGAGGAGAGGAGAGGAGAGGAGAGGAGAGGAGAGGAGAGGAGAGGAGAGGAGAGGAGGAGAGGAGAGGAGAGGAGAGGAGAGGAGAGGAGAGGAGAGGAGAGGAGAGGAGAGGAGAGGAGAGGAGAGGAGAGGAGAGGAGAGGAGAGGAGAGGAGAGGAGAGGAGAGGAGAGGAGAGGAGAGGAGAGGAGAGGAGGAGAGGAGAGGAGAGGAGGAGAGGAGAGGATAGGAGAGGAGAGGAGAGGAGAGGATAGGAGAGGAGAGGAGAGGAGAGGAGAGGAGAGGAGAGGAGAGGAGAGGAGAGGAGAGGAGAGGAGAGGAGAGGAGAGGAGAGGAGAGGAGAGGAGAGGAGAAGAGAGGAGAGGAGAGGAGAGGAGAGGAAGAGACGAAGTTTAGTAGCTCAGACAGAAGACTCTGGATTTGTTGGAAATGGCAAGAAAAGGTAAGAGAGAATGAAGGGATGCATGTGATGAAGGCAGATGTTCACGACAGTCAAGGTGAAGGAGACTGAGCTGCTCTGGCATCTTTGTCCTGCTCTTGATCCTGATCACCTTTGAAGAAAACTGGTGGGTGAGAAGCAGGACCAGATCTGGTCCACGTCCATGGTGACATCACGACAGTGTAGCCTCATGGGTTCGACCTTCACTCTTGTTCTCATGTCGACTGATGCTGATTATTTTCAGAGTCATCTGTTTTTTTTAGAGACACAAATCTTCATCTTGGTCCAAAAAGACATTTAAAATCGAAACACCTTCAAACTGCTCGTCTGTAGCGTCTTCTATTGAATAGAAGCCTCGACACGAGAAGAATGGATAGAAATAAATGAAATTATCAGGATGATTTTCAGCAGAAGCTGCTGTAAACATTGAGATCTGCCACTTGTGTTTGGATGAGGATCAACTGGACCTGAGACACTGATCACTGAAGAAGAACGACGTCACTCCTGGAGCTGACATCACGACCACTGGGTAAAATAATGTGATTTAATAACAATATAAAGATTCTGTAGATTCAGTCGATTCTGTTTTTCCATTTTCATTTGAACGACAACAACAGAAGATTTTTTCCTGCATAATTACAAGAAATAACTAAATGAATGATTTGTTTTAAAAGATCAGATTAAAGTGAATTATTACTATGTATATATGACAATAAAAGATAAGGACTGTTAAGGTCACACCAGGTGATCTCAGGATCTTGACCCCGTTGTTAGTAAATTATTTAAAGACGACTTTGGACGAAGAGAAGCGTCTCCTGTGGTTAATGATGCTAGAACTCTTGCTGAAGGAGGAGAAAACTCTTATCATCTCAGAAGACCTTCGCCTTGTTCTTGTCCGTGTGGATCCTCCAGGTGTGGATCCTGCAGGTGTGGATCCTCCAGGTGTGGATCCTCCAGGTGTGGATCCTGCAGGTGTGGATCCTCCAGGTGTGGATCCTCCAGGTGTGGATCCTCCAGGTGTGGATCCTGCAGGTGTGGATCCTCCAGGTGTGGATCCTCCAGGTGTGGATCCTGCAGGTGTGGATCCTCCAGGTGTGGATCCTCCAGGTGTGGATCCTGCAGGTGTGGATCATCCAGGTGTGGATCCTCCAGGTGTGGATCCTCCAGGTGTGGATCCTGCAGGTGTGGATCCTCCAGGTGTGGATCCTCCAGGTGTGGATCCTCCAGGTGTGGATCCTCCAGGTGTGGATCCTCCAGGCACACGAGCTGTCGGCTGTTCTCAGGTCTGAAGGTCATGTATGTCCTCTGATGTTATCTCAGGGTCAAGGTGACCCGGAGGACCGTAAACAAATGTGCTTGTGGTATCCCTTGTGTTGTCTCTGGGTCAACAACCAGTCTTTGATCTTTGACCCAGAGACAATACAAGGGTTAAAAAGCTGTGCAGATTGATCAGGTTAAATATCAGGTTTGTAATGTCAACTTCTACAGTTTCTATGACCAAATTAAATTAAAGCAGCTTTTCTAAAGAATCGCACCTGAAACACCTGGATAAAGACGCTTAAGGTCCAGTAATTCAGATCATCTTCACTCCGAAGCTAGTAAAGTGTCTTCTTTCCAAGTATTATCGCTCTGTTGTTCCCTCGTGTTCGCTCGTCTGGAGCTTGATATTTGTTTCCATCAGTTACTTTTCCACCTTCTGTTCTCGTTTCAAGTCACTCCTACTTTCCTGTTCTCTTCTGTGTTTCTATCTCTTTGTTACTCTGTGTGTCACACACTCCTCCGCGGTTCTTATAGTTCAATTTGTATTATTAAATCTATTTATCTGACTCTCGTTATGCAAAGCTCTGCAAACACAAACTACACACACTTGGATTCTACTCTGTGAACAACACACTTGAATGAGTAAAATAGATTATATTGTTCATTAAAACCTTCCACATCTTAATGAAATGACAAAACATATAAAACACACTTGTAAGTCATTTCTGTGTATTTATGATGAAATATCTAGAAGTGTGTGTCATCAAATGTTGTGCTTGTGATGATGAATCCGAGGTCACAATAAAACACAATAAAACGGGAGGAGTCGTTTCAAAGGTGGAAATAACAGAATTAACGCAATAATGTCATTTACAAGTCTATATATTTGAGTGAAAAACTACTGGTGGTTTGAGCATTTTTATTAAGTTACGGTTTTAGAAAAAAAATCCAAACACAAAAAACTCACAAACAATGATTAACATGCACAATTTTTAGTATACAAGACAAAACAGTTACTTTTCAATATGAAAACGTCTTCCTACAGGTCAGTATCTCACAGAGATCGTGGATTAATACATCAGTATTAAGGTCAAGGACACACTATAGAAAAAGTTCACCTTGGAGACCACGTTGAAAAAATATATGCAAGCTATTTACACGACACTGATGGAACATCTGCTGCATTCAAACTGTTCCTGGAACCTTCATGACCAACTCAAATGAAAAGCATCTTTGTTATGAATAAAAACACATTTATCATGTTGTGACTTTAAAACAGAACAAGATTTATTACATTTGATTTTTAATTAAAGGTGGATCATGAAGCTGTGTTTATTTTATTCCACTAAACCAGTTCTACCTCATTTGTATTTTATATTTGGACTTTCCAATGTCTGTTATTGAACAAGGGTTTGAATGTTTATCAATGTCAAGTTAAAATGTAAAAAAAGTTATATTTTATGCCACATATATTCAACTAAAACTAGATTTCATGTTGAATCTTTTTGTCTTTTTTCGAGCTGTAGCTCAAACTGCGACTCAAAACACGAGCTGCTCGTCAGTGAAATGTTAAAAGACAGCGTGACGCGTCTTCATTGTTGCGTGTGAGGCTGAAGTACAAGAGGACGGCGGGCGTCCAACTACTTTAAGGAGGCGCAGCAGCTGCGGTGCAGAACAATACAAGCCAAACACAAACGGTTGAAGCCACACTCCAATATTAACGAAAAGAAACAAATAAATTAGGATCGTGGAAGAAGCCGTTAGAGTTGAAAAGAGACAGTAAAAGGTCGAGCGAAGGCTCATCACTCGATCAGAGGAATAATAACGTTTCCAGTGACGTCAACAACCACCTTTAGACACCAGTCCAGGAGCAGGAAGCTCAGCCTGATGACGTCACAGCTCAGATCTTTACGAGTCCTCTGAGATCTGCACACCTGTTCAGGTCACCTTCATCACTTCCTTGTGCTTTCGTTTGACTTTGGGTGAGGTGAGGGGGTGTCATGGGGCCGGTGTGCAAAGATACTGACGACATCATCCTCCAGCTGACGACGAAGCCCGTGTTGAGCAAAGGCACAGAAATGTGTTCAATCTTTTCACCGGACGTACGACAGACGCTTCCACTCGCTCCCAAAGTGGGAAAAATCCACAGAGACTTTCTTGATTGTTGTGAGTCGAGAGCAGGATCTGAAGGTGACGAGTGTCTCCATGAAGCCAGATCTGCATTCATTCTGTTTCCTTAACTGCTCGTAAATCTTACACCCGATGAATTCACACATTTATTACCACAAACGCTTGTTTCCTCCTGATTTATGAATCCACTGCGGCTTCGATGAAGCTTCCAAACCCACTCTTCTCTCCCGTCTCAGGTGCTCGACGTCAATCCATGTTTCATCCTCCGGGAAACTCTCGACATTCTGACTCTTTTGCTTAAAGGAATGATTTTGCAACATAAAGGTTTCGTCTAATAATGCATGTTGAGAGAAATCAAAAGTTCTAGTGAAGGCACTATCATCCTGAAGACCGTTGTGCGTCGGGCTGGTCACACGTATGTAACATGATCTGCGTCTACAGAACACGGGTCATCTAAATGCAGAGAAGGAGCAGCGCTCCCGGGACCTGCCCGACATAGAACCTCTCGTGTCTTGGCAGTCAGAGCCCATTTTCCTCTGGAGAGGCTGAGAATGATGGACATCTATTATTTAGCAGCTCCAGATAGAGAACAAAATGCCGAACGCTCTCACGGTGTCGTCGCCTGAAGCGCAGACGCCTCTCGACGAGATCTAATTGTATCGAGAAGACAGGAGTGAAGAGGATCGAGGCACAGTTCGAATCGATGACGTCAACAAAGTCTTCGCCACATTTTCCTCATAATTAGAATAAACCGATGTTTAAGGATTTCTGGACACAAGATGTCAGTTAATTTGGTTTGTTCACGATAAAGGGTCTTTAAGGCATTCGTATCCCCGATGATACTCATCACGTCGACATCATTACGGATCAAATAAAAAGTTATGTGCACTTATGTTGAAGGAACATCCACAGATATCATGCACACGACTTCCTCTCCATCCCACATGTGTGGTCCCTTCAAGAGTCTCCTCTACGGTCCTGGAACGATGGCGGCCAACGCTCGCTCCGGAGGACGGTGAACATCAGACGTGACGCTGAAGAGCAGGAGGAGGAGAGAGATCGGACATCAGCAGATGGACCGGAGGAGGAGGTTGATGACGAGCGCAGAGAGAGATGTCGAGCTGAGGCGACTCGTTCCGGATCCTCTCGCGCCCATACCTGCAACCAACACAGCCAGTCAAGAGTGAACCATCACCACATGCATCACCTGATAGTGTAGCTACAATATCATCCTCCACTTCCTACGTGATGACGTCAAACGCTGTATATGCGAACGTCTCTTTAAAATATATTTTATGGGTTTTATGGGTTGCTCAAAAAACCAGGCTTAGACCCAGTTGACCTCAGTCATTTCAGGCCTATTTCTAAGCTCCCTTTCTTGTCCAAGATCTTGGAGAAGGTTGTGTCTGAGCAGCTGTTCCTGGATCAGAGCGACATCCATGAGAAGTTTCAGTCTGGCTTCTGTAAACATCTACGGAGACAGTCTTACTGAAGGTGTCCAGTGACATCATGATGTCGGCTGACTCGGGTAAATTCACTGTTCTGGTTCTGTTGGATCTGTCGTCAGCCTTTGACACAGTTGAACCAGATCCTGCTGAGAAGACTGAGGGATGAAGACTGTCTGGGTCTGTGTTAGAATGGTTCTCATCTTACCTTTCTGGGCGCAGTTTTAGTGTATCTGTCAATCAAATGAGGTCTGAATCGGCAGATCTGTTGTGTGGAGTCCCTCAAGGTTCTGTTCTGGGTCCTTTATTTTTTGCTGTACTTGATTCCCCTTGGTAAAATCATTCAGAGATTTCCTGATGTTTCTTATCACATGTTTGCTGATGACATCCAGCTCTACTGCTCTTTTGATCAAACTGAGCCCCAGAGGCTGAACTTAGTCAATCAAATGAAAATCAAAACAATGAGTGAAAACACTTTGAAGCTAAATGTGGACAAAACTGAAACTTTGGTGATTGTTGATGATAAGATTCCAGGGTTGAGTCAGTACTTGAGTGACTTATGTCAGTCTGTCAAACTGAGCCTGAGAAACCTGGGTGTTGTATTTGATAAAGACATGTCTCTTGTTCAACACTGAAGAAAACTGACCAGAAACTGTTTCCTTCAACTGAGAAAAATCTCTAAACTTGGGAAAATGTTGTCGGAACATGATCTGAATCTTATAATCCATGCGTTTGTTTCTTCTCGTCTGGACTATTGTAACAGTTTGTTTTCATGTCTTAACAAGAAGGATCGTCTCGCCTGCAGTTCATACAACACTCTTCAGTGAGAATTCTGAGCCGCTCTAGTAGAAGAACTCACATTTCTCCTTCAAACTCTTCACTAGTTTCTTTCAGGATCATTTTAAAATTCTGGTTCTTACTTTCAGATCTATTCATGGTCAGACCTTCATGATCTGATCCAGACTTACACCCCAGCTCGGGCTCTGAGGTCTGTGGATCAGAATCTACTGATGGTTCCTGAACATGGCTCAGGACCAGAGGAGAGAAATCCTTCCAGACTGTTGCTCCTAAGTTTAGGAACCATCTCTGTGTTTGATGATCTACTGACTCCTTCAAGAAACATCTTAAGACGTTTTTATTTGTTCAGGCTTTTACTTGATTTTCTGGAACTCCTGTTGTGTTATCAGTTTTATCTTGACCTTTAAAGTATATACTTTATTGAATATTGTTTTGATTGTTTAAGCGCTTTGTGACCCTGGTCTGGAAAAGCGATATATAAATAAAAAACACTTACTTACTTACTTACTTAAAGAAACATCAACAGAACGTTTACATGATACTTTTGACCACATAAAACATTTAGACAAGGCAGATGGTGTTGTTACCAAAGATTAGACTTTAGACAAAAAGACGATCTTCGTCTACATAATCACTTTCTTTCATTTCCTGGAAGTATGTGATTTGAGACATACTATCTGTGGAGGATTAGTTACTAGTTAGTACGTACACTATCCTGATGATACTAACTTCTAGTATACTAAGAGAAGTATGTGATTTGAGACATACTATCTGTGGAGGATTAGTTACTAGTTAGTACGTACACTATCCTGATGATACTAACTTCTAGTATACTAAGAGAAGTATGTTTGAGACATACTATCTGTGGAGGATTAGTTACTAGTTAGTACGTACACTATCCTGATGATACTAACTTCTACTATATTAAGAGAAGTATGTGATTTGAGACATACTATCTGTGGAGGATTAGTTACTAGTTAGTACGTACACTATCCTGATGATACTAACTTCTAGTATACTAAGAGAAGTATGTGATTTGAGACATACTATCTGTGGAGGATTAGTTACTAGTTAGTACGTACACTATCCTGATGATACTAACTTCTAGTATACTAAGAGAAGTATGTGATTTGAGACATACTATCTGTGGAGGATTAGTTACTAGTTAGTACGTACACTATCCTGATGCATACTAACTTCTAGTATACTAAGAGAAGTATGTTTGAGACATACTATCTGTGGAGGATTAGTAACTAGTTAGTACGTACACTATCCTGATGCATACTAACTTCTAGTATACTAAGAGAAGTATGTGATTTGAGACATACTATCTGTGGAGGATTAGTAACTAGTTAGTACGTACACTATCCTGATGCATACTAACTTCTAGTATACTAAGAGAAGTATGTGATTTGAGACAGCACTTCACACCAACAGGAAGTGTCTGCTCTACATGTGACGAAGCCGCTGATTGGCTGAAGCTGTTTTACTAAAAATAACGCACAACTGTACAATTAAATACAAACATTCGAGTTACGAAATAATTCACTTATGTACATCTAATAATTGATTTAAATTGGGGAAAAAAAATCGAAATGAAAACTAAATAATTATTAAGGTGTTTATAAACTACACGCAGGTATAATGAGTTATAAAAAGGAGAAGATTCTAACATTTTTGTTATTTGAAAAGCGAATTATTTCGGAACTCGATTGACTGTATTTCATTGTACAGTTGTGTATTATTATTAGTAAAACAGCTTCAGCCAATCAGCGGCTTCGTCACATGTAGCGCGGACACTTCCTGTTGGTGTCACATGATCGTCAGACCAGGAAATGAAAGAAGGTGATTATGTTGACGAAGATCGTCTTCTTGTCAATATAAATGTTTTATGTGGTAAAAAGTATCATGTAAACGTTCTGTTGACGTTTCTTTAAACCATAAAATATTTTTAATATTGTAGGGGGAATGATATTGTAGCTACACCGTCACGGCCGTCAAACATTCGTATATAGAGAAGAATCTTAAGTCGGAGCAGGAATTACAAGCCAGTGGAACCTGCTCATGAAGGACGTGCTGAAGGTGATGAAATGTTTGGACGACTGACAATCGCTCATATAAGTGACGAAGATGAGCTCAATCAAGACTCAACTTACTCAGTTTGTGGATGTCGATGGCTTCACTGGCCACGCCTTCGCCGCCGTCACTCACAGCCTTGATCTGGATGAAATAGTTGTCATTGGTGGAGATGCTGAGCTGCGCGGTGGTTCTGTTGGTCCTGATGCTGTGGACGTCGCCGTAGCGATGTCTCTTCAGGAGCACCTGATGTACATGAACACTCGTTTAAAAAGTGTTGATGCTAAGAATACATTCGCAGAGAACCGGGACCCACCAAATATCCAGTGACCTTCGACTCTGTCTCCGTGGCAACCACAGGATCCCAGTGAACGGTGAGAGTGGAGCCGATCAGAGTCCATTGTATGTTGAGAGGAGGGCGGTCTGGAGCTGCAATGAAGCAGAATTTCTACATGAATTATAATCTTTAGGACCTGCTGCCTCATACTGAACAAAATGTTGAATTAATTGACACAACATGTTTTTTAGAAACTACTCAAGGCTGCACAGGAAATACTTTGGACTTGAGATTGAACGAATCAAATTCCAGCACTTGGTGCGTCCTCGATGGTCACGTCGGCGTAAAATTGAAAAGAATCGATTTGTTGATGCTTTGTGGAAACAGCAGAATATCTGACTATGATGTTCACTCCTCGTTTGAAATCCCTCAAGAATGCACTCCTTCTCTTCGTCGTCGGCTCAGACACCTGCGTCCCTCCAGCCTCCACACATTTCTGTGTCTTTGAGCCCAGAGTAGACGTATCGAACCGATCGTTCGAGGAAAAATATGACATTCACGAGGTCAACTCACATGATTTCTTGGTGGTGATGTTGATGGGCAGCGACTGCGAGCCCGACCCGGCCGTGTTGATGGCGGACACCGAGAGGTAGAACGCTGTGTTGGCCTTCAACCCTGTGATGTTCACCTGCGTGAAGTTTCTGGAGACGCGGACTTTTCCAACAGTGTCGGGCTTGGTGTCGTCTTCCCAGTACACGACCTGGTGATGAGCAACATGTTACTATATGTATATACTATGTATATACTATTCATGTACTGCATTTCTAACACAAAACAATGTAGTGAGTGGACGATTGATCGCACATATCCATAGTATCACGGTCATAATGGGTAAAGTATTGATTTTTAATTTCATATTTATGTTAAAAATTATTTTAGGGAAGAAAATTGACAAATAAACATGTTAGGTCCCAAATTTCAACTTAATTGTGTGTCGACTGATGAATAATATTGCGAAATGATTTAGAAAATCCATATTGTGAGCGTCTAAGAATGAATTAAACCTAAAGAATCTCACTGGTATAGCAACAGACAGATTTGCCCTTCAAGCCAGTAGTGAGACATCAACGAGGAAGTGTAATACAAGGATGTGCTGCGTAACAAAGTTTACACAAACAGACATTGTAACGGTGCAATAGATCGACGGAGAGTAAATAAAAGAACGGCAGACACTCGAGGGGAAAAACTGCACCAAAAGATGGTGAAAAAGGCAAAAGTGCGTGAGTCAGAGCTGACCTCGTATCCGAGCACTCGTTCAGGGACGGCGGGCAGAGCTTCCCAGATCACTTCAATTTGTGTTGCAGACACACCTCTGGCCCGAACCCTCTTCGGAGCTTCACTGGGGACTAAAGAAACAAAAAGCTGATGAGAAATTCAAAGATCTTCCCTCAAACCCTGTTACAGTGGAGACAGAAAGGTGCGACACAGACGTGCACTTTCAGGTAAAAGCTGTTTCTTTTCAACGGCCTGGAATGTGAATCTCTGAATATTGTTTATTTTGCTGCTGGATTTAAACAGTTTGTATCTGGAAGTCAGAGGTAAAATGTGTGCCTGTGACTGACATGGCTAGTTGTGGTCAGAGGCAGAAAATCATCACTATAACCTTTGGTTTATCCTTGTGGGGAGGTCACAACGCAAAAACATTCAGAGATTAGATGTCATTGTTGACGCCATTACGACAGTAAATCCATGAAAGAATGAAAGATGAGGGTTTGACCGTCGTCAAGACATCAGAGTATCAACACCATCTTCCACAACATGTCCTGCAGTGATAATAAATGACCCGTCAATCTTGAATAACTATCATGTCTGAGCTCCTTGTAAGTCACGGAGGAAAAGTCATTAGAAGAAGAAAATCTTTGGTAACAACACCATCTGCCTTAGATGGTACGAGCTGAAGCTAGGATCTGTTTCAGGTCCATTACAATTCTCAACACAACGAGGCAGCTCCGAGTCCATACCTTCCTCTGCCGAGTACACAGTAGCTATGGAGCTGAAGGGTCCCTCCCCACGGTTGTTGTAAGCTCCCACTTTGACATCAAAGGGTGAGAAGGGTGTGATGGAGTCGTTCTTGTAGACGTAGCGCGTCACGCCGGGCGTGGACGTGACGGCTCGCGTCCACATGACTCGTCCTCTGCGTCTGAAGGCGATGATGTAGCCGAAGCCCTCGCCGTTCTGCAGCTCCTCGGGCACCGGCTGGGGGAAAAACACACAACTAGAGTGATATTAAAAAGCATACAGACAGGTGAACTGACAGATCCGCCTCTGAGATCTGCTTACAGAGCTAAGTAATTGTGACTAAAGTGCAGGACTCATCAAAGGACGTTCGCTCTGCCTAGATTCCAAGTGCCATTTATCCAGCAAATGCAGGGACAGAGGAGAGATCTCCGCTTTAATGTGGCTCGTAAAATTGCTCAGTTCAATTCTGCACAATTAAGCAGGCCATTACTGGGCGAAGGAGCGAACAGTAAAACGTGACAGATGACTTACCTCCCATGTTATCACTAATTCAGACTTGGTGCCGCCTCCTCCTCCGACATCAGTGGGAGCTGTATCAGGAACTGTGAAGGCAAACCCAGAGGGGAGCAATTAGAAAACAGTTTCCAAAGCTCAATGACAACACTTCAGTGTACTTGTGCTCTTATGACAAAGCTACCTGCTGCTGATACTGTCATCCATTTTACACTTCATAAAATCCTCCACACTGAGCTAAAGCAAACATCTCAGGGGGGAGTGGACAACCACCATTGGCCAAATATCACTGCAGATACACAGGAAACCAACACATTGAATACATATTGATTCGGTTCAGTCCAAAGCACTTTGTGCAGCGCCGTGTGATGACTGAACTGATGGCGCAGGAGCGTCCAGGCGCAACCTGCAAGAATCCTTTAGTCAATGGAGCATCCATTTAATACGTCTTTCAACAAACGATCCTTCAAAACAATCACACCTGTGATCTCCAGGTGGATTATGACCAGCTGGGAATGTGATGAGAGTTTCCCTTTCTGAATAAATTGATATTCTTTTATCTGTCTGACACACACACACACACACACACACACACACACACACACACACACACACACACACACACACACACACACACACACACACACACACACAAACACAAGACACACAAAAGAGCCAAAGAAAACCCGTGCAAGAGGAAGTGCATTTAATCCTTCTATTCTTGCAACACATCCCTTGATTCGTCTGTTCTGTCACTTCTTCACGGGGAGCAGAGAAGAAGGTCGGATCACAGGCCGGACACCTCCAGGTTCTCATGTCCACTCTGAGGAAGTGACACTTCAACCAGAGAGAAGACCCTCATCGTGTCAACTCACACAACAAATGAACACACAACACCTTGTGTTGTTTTTTTCCTGCACTTAAAGTGCAACGTGAGTAAATATTTATATTTCTATCATGATAATGAAAGTTTTTCACTCTGAACTTTGAATGGACAGCCTGAGGATGTATTTTTATAACTGTTTACTTAATGGTGTTTAAGTTGATTTTAAATGTTAAATTGAACAATAAATCTCATGGAAACAGTGTGTAGCTGCTTCACGACACTTACTCGCATCTTCTGTCCTGGTCTTGGCTGAAGGTGGACTCGGTTCCCCGAGGCCCACATTATTCCGGGCCACGACCCTGAACTCGAACTCCACCCACGCATTAAGACCGACCACTGTAGCTGTCAGCAGGTTGCCGTTCACCACCTCAGGGACTACAAGGAAGAATTGGATCTTTGAACACGATCACGTAAAGAATCAACGGCTGGAGGAACAGACCTGTGTCCACCGCTTGCCAGCCGACGGTGAACGGCGTTCTCCCCTGGATGATGTAGCCTGTGATGGGACTGCCGTTGTCTCGTCCAGGCGTCCACGAGAGCTGCGCCGTGCTGTCCGTGATCTCCTCCACCGTGACGGTGTCAGGCGGGCCCGGTGGACCTGAATCAATGACACCATGAGCTTCTTTCTAATTCCAACGAGTCTCATCAGACCATCATCACTGTCTTTAATTAAGAGTTCAGCCTCGTCCTTGTGGGGATTTGTTTCCCTCCATCTCTGTGATGATTGCAGGCGCTGAGAAGAGATACTGGATATAATCGCTCCGGAGGCCCGGGACAAGTGGAGTGGCAGGGGAAGCAATGCACAGATGTGTTACAGCGCCGGGTTCGTTGTGCTGCTGCATTATTCAAATGGCTTCCATGATATATTGCGGATGTATAATGACCCAATTATAGCCATTTTCCATGATCAACACAGCCTCCTCACAGCACCTGGGACACCATTACAGTGTGGTCAGGGTGTGAATACCAATGCAAGCCATCAGAGATGAGGGTCGATCTCAGGGGTGGTTGATATATGAAGTATGCATCAGCAAACCTCAGCCGCTAGAAGCACATATGCCTGCGTGTTGTGTTGCACATATATAATGTAAACACAAGCTGTCATAACTCTGACAGAAGCAGCATCAATTGCTTTCTGTCTTCAACGTACATCCAGGAAGCCTCAGGGATCCTTTGTATCGTTGGCTGTCAGACCTCCCTGTGTCTCCTGCAGAAGCTTCTTCTGTCTTCACTCAGAATGTGAAGCACCAGTGAACAATGAAATAATAAGTGTAGATACCTTTGACCACCAGGATGGCAGACGTGGACAGACTCTCCACGTCGGTGTCGATCACACACACGTACTTCCCTCCGTGCTTCAGCTGGATGTTGCGAACCATCAGATCTCCTGACACGCTCTGGACCCGAATCAACATTTGGGAAAGAAAAAAGATTCATCATCACGCATTTGTTTTCATGCACACGACTTCTCCAGGCCACTGACTTCTGCATCCAGTCAAACACAACGAGACACGCATATGTACTCTGCACAAATAAAGCTCTTGGCTGTCCTTCAAGTCATACCCGCCCCCCCGCTCTGCCACAAACAGCTACGAGCTACATGCAGCACGAAGACAAACACAGGCTGGTTAATTGGCGAGAGAGTTGCTAATTACACTGTCATTACACCAGCATTCCAAGTATGGGTCACAGAGCCATCGTTGTGTAACAGCAGCAGAGTCTGTGTTCGAGGTCATGAAGGAGCAAACATACATGGAAGTGACAAACTCAACGGTCGCTCCATGAACATATAACTCGTCCGACTGCATTTACTTGAACTGCTTTAGTTTCATTTGAACGTTAACACTTGTGTAGAAGAAGATGATAAAAAGTCTCTCTGGAGGTGATGAAATAGAAATGAAAGGTTTGAACAGTATAACAACTACGATCTAATACGATACATTTATTATAATATATTGAATATATTTGTATCTAAGAAAGTGGACAGTTCAATGCTCGTTGAAGGAAAGATTGAATACCTTTAACAACCTTTAATCTCTTTCCATGACGCTGCTCAAACTCAAATAGAGAATTGATCTAAGAAGATGAATAACTATTCATTAAATATACATACACTGTGTGTACAGTATATGTTAGTGCTGGCCTTCACGCTCACCACGATATATCTCAACAAGCTCTTGTAAATGAATGAAAATCCCCACAATACCCTCATGAAGATCATTCTTTGATTGGGTCACTTGTGTTAATCTTGTGTCTCAAGCTTCTGACGGTCCATGAGTTCCCCGGAGTCTCCTCTTGAACCTGACACATGTCGGCCAGTGAAGGGAGAGCTTTAGAGCCGGGTCACCCGGGACCGACCCAGGTAAGGATTCGCTGCACATTTCATCAGGCCTGGCGGGGAGTGATCAGAGAAGCTCTCGGCAGGAACCGGACATGAGCGACGGGCCTCACAGGGACAGAAGCACAGAAGCTTCTATTGCTTCCACTGGTGGTGTGTGGTGACAGCTGAAGAGACTCGCGGTGTCATCAGCCACCTGGATAACCTGAGCTTCAGAGACACTCGAGTGTTGGAGGAAGGAAGTGATGAGGCAGATTTAATTATGTAAATGGATTCATCAGAAGCTGTTGAGCAGGGAGGCGGGAATCTCTGTGGACGAGCAGGATCTTATGAAAATCTCATCCTCGCTCATGATAGTTGTCATTTGCAGGTGGATTTGACTGTAATACGATACTTTGCTGGAGGTCCAATAGAAACTGACCAAGAAAAGGTTGAATATATATTGTCTCATATTTGCATTGATGCATTTATTTGAACAACTCAATCCAATAATGACATTTATATTACAAGAGTGATGATGTCGTTTACACCTTCTTTCTATTGAGATAACGTTCAGGATTTCTTCACAACTCCTTAGACGACCTGAAGCCTTTACTCAAGAACATCTAAATGAGAAGGATGGAAGACTTCGGCAGTGGATAGTGGCCCATAGAGGGCGCCGGGGTGCCGACCTCCTACTGACATGGCTGTGTTTGAATAATAAAAAAAAAGTATAATTCTTTTTTAGAAAATAGTCATCAACAGTGATGTCGTTTGTGTGAAGAATCTTCTGCGATACAAGCATTGATTCACGTTAATAATCTAGTTTGTGTCGTCAGAGTCCATCAGTGACGTGTAACTCAATCGTACGTCCTTGCAAAAGTAACCGAGAAGATCATTCGACCAATCAGAGTCTCTGATGAAGATTCCAGAGCGTCTGGAAATAAGCATCTGATAGTTGACAGTTAGACAAGTGTTTGATCACGTGACACCACTGGTTCAAACTGCTTTCATTTTATTGTTTTTGCCTCTTGTTTGAACAGCATCGTCTCAAACAGCTGGTCATATTTCAAGCCTTCTTTTAGACATTCTGTTATTTCAAGGATAATTAATGATCGGATGATGATTTAATCCTGAGAACTTCCATCTTTCTGCCTCTACAGTGTTATTCAATACATTCCTAATTTGTTGACTTTAGTTTTGGATGTAAACATATAAATATATCTCTCTCTATATATATATCTCTCTCTATATATATACTGTTTCCGGTTCTTGTCTGTCGACCTATAAACACAGACAGTTTAAATCCTCATCTGTTAACACACACATGACAACCTTTGACATGTGAGTGACAGTGATCACACAACTGTCACTCCGTGATAAATGACACTCGAGAAAAGCCTGCGATATGCAAAAGTAATTTCCTTCTGACAAGCGCCGAACAATCGTCTTTACCCTTCATCAGACGGAACAAATATTGAACAAAGAGCCTCGTGTCTGTTTCTTCTCTTCGACGCACAAAGATTTCAAATGAACGACGACACACTCGCCTCGATGACTGTCAGTCTCTGCTCATTAAGTCCTTCGGAGATTTATGAATAAAAATGCTAATGAAATTATTGTAGAAGGAAGTGATAAGAAAACACTCTCCCTCGAGGTGAGCAAATTAGAAATGAAAGGCTTAAACGGTATAACCACTTTATTACCCATAATGCATTAGAGTGAATGGAAAGACATTTTATTATTATTTGAACGTGTTTATGTTCCCATTTTGATTGATTTATGACTTGACATTATATTCAAGTGACAGTAATCGTCAGCTTTGTTGATTCTTTTTTCTATTTCTAGGAAAAAGCAGTGGAAATACAACTGTTAACTGTAAGTTGCTTGTGGACCAAGGTGACTGAGGGGTCACAACTCTTGGTGAAGGAAGGATCCAGTCACAGGGACGTGACTCATCGTTACGTAACAGTCGTTGCTGTGAGGCTACAAACCATCGTGACCTCGTCCTCTGACCAATGCTGCTGGAGAACCACGACTGTTGCTCTGACAAGCCATGTTTTCTCTTACGTGGACTTCTTGTGTCAAACAAACAGAAGATCTAAACACCGCATGTGGTCATGATGTCCACTTCGTTTACATATTTGATCCATCAAACCTGTGAACTTGATCTATTTTCTGACACAAACACTGTTTCTGTAAATGTAGTTTGTTCATAATCACAGCTTCATCTGTTTCTCTCTGTTCTTCTTCCAATTAGAAGCCAAGCGAGTCAAAACTCTTCGGCTGAGAAATAATGATCGCGTCCTTAAACCTGATCTTGTTTGCGTGACTAGATTCTATTTCTAATAAACACACAATCAGTCCCAGATGCATCAAAAAACATTGTATAATTCAATGAATAAAAGTCTGCAAAGATTGAAGAACTGAATCATTTCAATCATTGCTGAGATTTCAAAAGTACCTTCAACATAAACATCTCACCATCACTGAGACTCTGGTTCGATTATATTTGTGTTTCTCTTGTTTTCACCAGTTTACAGCCTCATTGTTGAACCCGACGTCTCTTTTCTTCTTTAAACCGTCACGTTACTAATGGATGATCATGAGGTTATGGTCGATCTACAGCATCTTCATGAAGGTTCAGTCATCGTTAGTCATGAAAACAAACTCATCTTTCACTCAACAACATCATTTACTTCAACATGTCTCGGACAAGAATCTAATGAAAACACAAACAAACTCTGAAAGATTCTCTCCATAACTTCCTCTCTTGTTTCGATAATCATAGCGATGATAAAACATGATCCACAGTTCTCGGTGCACGAAGTCTGTTTCTAAGCCGCGATGAACGTTTGCAAACATCCGTCCTCTTGATGTTATTGGTGTCTCAGCAGAGCAGCAGAGCATAGCCTCGCACACAACCCAGTACGTCCCAATTAATCCCAAAATAGCCGGAAAGGAGCCGAGCGAGATGACTCACCCCGCCCACTCTCTCGAAATGATCGCCGTCTCTCTGGAAGTCGATGAGCTGGCCGTTGAATGCCCACGAGAAGGAGACATCCAGAGCTGGATCGGAGGCGATCTGGCAGGGTAAGACGATGCTCTCGCCAACAATAATCTCCATGTTCGTCGGCCTCATGGTGATTCTGGTGGGTTCTGGCAAGACAACAGACGACCGCGTGTGCATGTTAATGCCTCTCCTCCGCCAGGACCTTCGGCGACCTCTGAACCCGTCGCTCACACTCAGGGCTACATTGAGGCTCCGTCATTAATCTTCATATGTGGCGTCTTTTTTTAATAAGCACTTACATTCCCAGAATATCCATTAGCAGCATTTAATGACATTGGCCTGCACTTCACGCTCCCGGATCAAATTGGAAGAAAAATGTTTGAAAGCGGATTAAAGCGATGATCGTTCTCGCTGGTGACGGTCGGGACGACCGGACGCCGTGGAGAGGTTTTCAAGGAGGTCAGAGTAATTCAATCGGATTCAGTGTTTCTCACGGCGGAACAAGAGATGACCAGATCAAACATTAGGTTAGCTAAAGGTCAGAGGTCAAACCCAACTGTAAAAACTGTAATATGTTCATTTAAATATATGATCATGTAAATGACATTACTATGGTTTAAATCTCATGCTGGTAACTCTCCATGTACACTATAAATACATGTGTTTTATATGTTTTAAATAGATTTTAAAATGTTATTCAATACAGAACAAAGTCTGAAACATTGAATTTATCTTGTTTTTGTTCTTTAATAAAATCATTGTGTCAAATTATTCGATTTATTTCACTGGACATTTGTTAATATTCACTGGTTTATTAACATTATTCTATTCTTTATCTGATGCTTGTCTGAGAGAAAGTTGAGATTCATTAAAAAACAGGTTTTTGTACAAATATGGTCAAAACCAAAGCCGTGACCTTCAGCCGTGACTCATTAAAAGTAAACTTTTTTCTCAGTGAAACTTTTGTCCCATTAAGTTGGCTTTAGTCAAATAAAAAGAGTTGAAATCCAACGTTTGGGATCATAAAACGTTCACCTTCAGTCTGCAAAACGTATTTTTCAAAGTTTGCTCCGAGACTTTTAGAGTTTGCTCTTCGCTGAAATACCTCAGACTCCGTCAGTTCAGACGTCGAATCAATTCATAAAACTTCAGTTTAGTTTAGTTTTCTCTGCATCCGAGTGTTTAATTTAGAACAACCTCCTGATGAAAGACTTTTCCCTCCATGTTTCAAACCCACCGGTCGTGATGAGTCGTCCGGTCGTGCTCGCGGCTCCGAACTGGTTCTTAGCGACGCAGGTGTAGCTGCCGGCGTCTTGTTTGGTGACGTTGGAGATCTTGAGGGTCCCGTTAGGAAGCAGCGAGATCCTGCGAGAGACACATGGTTCAGAGTCTTGTGTCGGAGGTTCCACATGTGGAAACTCAAACGAGCAGGAATCCTTGGATTTCATTGTTGAACTTTCAACCTTTGATCTACGGATGTGTTTTAATGACGGCAGGAAAGTTGAGCGAGGATTTACAACAAACAATTTATTGTGGGCGAGTGTGAGCCTTATTACTGGCGTCCAAACATCACAGCCTTTAATGTTTTGTATGTAAAAAATATATATTTGTTGACCTGACTTCCTCTGGACTCAGCGGGAGATTTCACGTCTTATGAGCAGAGATCAAAACAGAGACACAACAGAGACACAAAGGTTGTTTCATTGTGAGCAACAACACCATTTAAAACACTGTCTTCTCTTGTTCTATTATTGCTGCTCTGACTTTCTTTCTTTCTTTATTAGCCGCGATGCTAAAGTTGATCTAATGAGGAACACAAAGGATGAACTTTTTCATCCAATGATCACGTCCAACTCACCGCTCAACTCAAAGTCTGTTTCTCTAAACTTGTTGTTTGGTTGAGTTCGGTTCTGCTCCTCAGGTTCACCGGACTTTAAATGAATGTGTTTTGAAATCATGTTTTCTCGCCTCTCGCTCGTCATGAAGGTCTCGTGACTGAAGTCATGTTTCTATTCTGAACATCAACTTCTCAGAGCTGGTGATGAACTTCCTGAAGCTTCTCTTAATCAACCGTCTTTCTTTGTCGTCGTCTGCATCTGAAGTCTTGGATCGTCACGAGGGACGAAGCCTCAACGTCTACAGTCCAGAGTCAGGAGTTGAATGTTGAGTAAATGTTCAGTGAGTTCAGAACTTCTGCTCTGTGTGGTTTTCATTGAAGACCTTCAACTGAATCCATGCAGTGACGAGCGTGTCTGACAAGAACCTGCAGCTTTCTTTCTTCCCTCAATATCATCTTCTGGTGAAGCTGGATTCTCTGCACGACACATATTTAGACGAGGATGTGATCCTACCTCTCTGTTCTTTGCAGGACTTCGCCGCCTTTCTTCCAGAAGGTCAGAGCCGGGGGTGAAGCTTGAGGCGAGCATTCCAGAGTGACTTCACTGCCCGAGCGAGCTTTTAGCAGAGCTCGTAATGGACTTGTGGAGAAACTGGGTGCTGAGGCTGTGAGAGGAGACATGAACACATGAGGGCAAACCCTGCGCATCATTTCCATTAGCGTCTCCTCAAGTGCTCCGAGGTCATTGGTTTAAAGCATGAGGTCCTGAACGTCTTGTCCATCAAAGACCAGTAAATATTTGATCAGTTCTTCAGAGAATTTTGACTCTTTCATCTCAGAGATTTGTACATTTATCCTGAAGTGGATCCTTGAACAAATGTGTATTACATATGTACTTGATGAAGTTACTTGATGAAGATACTTGATGAAGATACTTGATGAAGTTACTTGATGATGATACTTGATGAAGTTACTTGATGAAGATACTTGATGAAGATACTTGATGAAGATACTTGATGAAGATACTTGATGAAGATACATGATGAAGATACTTGATATAGATACTTGATGAAGTTACTTGATGAAGATACTTGATGAAGATACTTGATGAAGTTACTTGATGAAGATACTTGATGAAGATACTTGATGAAGATACATGATGAAGATACTTGATGAAGTTACTTGATGATGATACTTGATGAAGTTACTTGATATAGATACTTGATGAAGTTACTTGATGAAGATACTTGATGAAGATACTTGATGAAGATACATGATGAAGATACTTGATGAAGATACTTGATGAAGATACATGATGAAGATACTTGATGAAGTTACTTGATGAAGATACATGATGAAGATACTTGATATAGATACTTGATGAAGTTACTTGATGAAGATACTTGATGAAGATACTTGATGAAGATACTTGTTGAAGATACTTGATGAAGATACTTGATGAAGATACTTGATGAAGATACTTGATGAAGATACTTGATGAAGATACTTGATGAAGATACTTGATGAAGATACTTGATAAAGATACTTGATGAAGATACTTGATAAAGATACTTGATGAAGATACTTGATGAAGATACTTGATGAAGATACTTGATGAAGATACTTGATGAAGATACATGATGAAGATACTTGATAAAGATACTTGATGAAGATATTTGATAAAGATACTTGATGAAGTTACTTGATGAAGTTACTTGATGATGATACTTGATGAAGATACTTGATGAAGATACTTGATGAAGATACTTGATGAAGTTACTTGATGATGATACTTGATGAAGTTACTTGATGAAGATACTTGATGAAGATACTTGATGAAGATACTTGAAGAAGATAATTGATGAAGATACTTGATAAAGATACTTGATGAAGATACATGATGAAGATATTTGATGAAGATACTTGATAAAGATACTTGATGAAGATACATGATGAAGATATTTGATGAAGATACTTGATAAAGATACTTGATGAAGATACTTGATGAAGTTACTTGATGATGATACTTGATGAAGTTACTTGATGAAGATACTTGATGAAGACACTTGATGAAGATACTTGAAGAAGATAATTGATGAAGATACTTGATAAAGATACTTGATGAAGATACATGATGAAGATATTTGATGATGATACTTGATAAAGATACTTGATGAAGATACATGATGAAGATATTTGATGAAGATACTTGATGAAGATACTTGATGAAGATACTTGAAGAAGATAATTGATGAAGATACTTGATAAAGATACTTGATGAAGATACATGATGAAGATATTTGATAAAGATACTTGATGAAGATACTTGATGAAGATACTTGAAGAAGATAATTGATGAAGATACTTGATGAAGATACTTGATGAAGATACTTGATGAAGATACTCGATGAAGATACTCGATGAAGATACTTGATGAAGATACTTGATGAAGATACTTGATGAAGATACATGATGAAGATACTTGATGAGGATACATGATGAAGATACTCGATGAAGATACTTGATGAAGATACTAGATAAAGATACTTGATGAAGATACACAATGACCAGGATTATCAATAAGTTATAGGAACGTATTAAAAATTAAGGTATTCATCTTTTTTTAAATATATTTAACAGTATTTTAACTTTATATGTAACAGTATATTACCTTTATATTGACCAGTATTTTAATTTATTAAATAACAGTATACATTAAATTTATATTTAACAGTATTTGAACTTTATAAATAACGGTATTTTGACTTTATATTTAACAGTATTTTAACTTTATATTTAACAGTATATTAACCTTATATTAAAAAGTATTTAACTTTATATTAAACAGTATTTTAACTTTATATTAAACAGTATTTTAACTTTATATTAAACAGTATTTGAAGCTGCACAAGAGGAACTTATTTAAGGACAGACGCACATTTTTCTCTGTTGGAAAACTATGTGTTAACATATATCAGTGTGTGTATATATATATATATATATATATATATATATATATATATATATATATCATATATATATCTTATCATATATCAAGTGTCATCGACTGGAGAAGACGTCATCAAAGCTCGTCGATCAATATCCTCGACATGAAGACGAAGCACAGACGTGTTCAGTCTTCCATGGATTTGAACGACATGTTGAAGAGGCTCATGTTTCTGCTCAGACGTGGAAGACGAACGTACCCAACACTGAGAGCTGAGCGCTGGAGTAAACCACGCCATGTTTGTTTTCAGCCACACACTGATACATCCCAGAGTCGGACAGGTCCAGAGACGTCACCGAGAGGGACCCGCTGTCCACCTGCACCCGGGTCTGTGGACGAGAACCATGGAGACCATCACAGAACATCTAGACATACGTCAGTCAGGATGAGACGTTTGTCAAGAACTAGACGTGAGTCGTGAGTCCATCAAACACAGGACTCGAGTCTAAACCCGGTTCAACCATCAGAACTGCATCACAGCAGCGAAGGAAAAAGTCCAGGACGAGACGTTTATTATTTAAAGATGTTTCAAACTGGTTTTTCAACCTGCGGCAAAGAAAAGGTTTCATGTTGAGTTTGAAGTCGCACAAAAGAATCCTTTGAAACAGATTCATGTTTCACTGAAGCCACCGACGACTCGACTGCGACTCCGAAGACCTTTTTTCATTCAAGCTGCTTTTCTTTCTCTTCCTTTGTGTCGAGAAGCAACACCTGCAGCTGCAGCAGTGAAGCCGTGATATCAGCGTTTATGGAGCACGAGGAATCCTTCACTTATTTCTGGTTCAAGAAGGTCTCGTGATGATTGCAGTGAATCCAAAGTTCATTGATGACGTTATAATGAGGAGCTTCAACAGTTTTAGAATGTATTTAAAATGATATGTTCACGTCTGACGGATGAACAGATCACACACTTAAAGGTTAGACATGAATAAATAACACACACACACACACATTAACCACCCCAACACACTAACCACACCAACACACTAACCACCCCAACAAACAAACCACACCAACACAATTAGGAAAAAAAACTAACCACCACAACAATAACAGAGACACACACTAACCACCCTAACACACTAACCACACCAACACACTAACCACCCCAACACACTAACCACACCAACACACTAACCACACCAACACACTAACCACCCCAACACACTAACCACCCCAACCCACTAACCACACCAACACACTAACCACACTAACCACCCCAACACACTAACCACACCAACACAATAACCACTCCAACACACTAACCACACCAACACACTAACCACCCCAACACACTAACCACACCAACACACTAACCACCCCAACACACTAACCACACCAACACACTAACCACCCCAACACACTAACCACCCCAACACACTAACCACACCAACACACTAACCACACCAACACACTAACCACCCCAACACACTAACCACACCAACACACTAACCACACCAACACACTAACCACCCCAACACACTAACCACCCCAACACACTAACCACACCAACACACTAACCACACCAACACACTAACCACCCCAACACACTAACCACACCAACACACTAACCACCCCAACACACTAACCACCCCAACACACTAACCACCCCAACACACTAACCACACCAACACACTAACCACCCCAACACACTAACCACACCAACACACTAACCACCCCAACACACTAACCACACCAACACACTAACCACACCAACACACTAACCACCCCAACACACTAACCACACCAACATACCAACCACACAAACAAACTAACCACACCAACACACTAACCACACCAACATACCAACCACACAAACAAACTAACCACACCAACACAATCAGAGAAACACACTAACCACCCCAACACAATCAGAGAAACACACTAACAACCCCAACACACTGACCACCCCAACACACTAACCACACCAACACACTAACCACCCCAACACAATCAGAGAAACACACTAACCACCCCAACACAATCAGAGAAACACACTAACCACCCCAACACAATCAGAGAAACACACTAACCACCCCAACACACTGACCACCCCAACACACTAACCACACCAACACACTAACCACACCAACACAATCAGCAAAATACACTAACCACACCAACACAATCAGAGAAATACACTAACCACCCCAACACAATCAGAGAAATACACTAACCACCCCAACACAATCAGAGAAATACACTAACCACCCCAACACAATCAGAAAAATCCATCCATCCTTCCATCCCTCCTTCCATTCATCCTTCCTTCCTTCCATCCGTTTGAGGAAATACATTAATACAAAAAAATGTCAATGTTTCATCAAGAAGATGTTTTTGTTAAAATGATCTCATTCACTCCTGAAGAATAAAAAGTTCAGCAGTTAAAACTCGAGTGTCTGGAGACGTGATCTTTAATTTGAAGTGTCTCACCCCAGGAGTGAGCGGCGCTCCGTCCTTCATCCAGCTGTACGACGGTTTAGGTTTTCCATTGGCCTTGCATTCCCAGAAGAGGTTTTCCTTGATGGACAGAGCTGTGTCGGCCATTGTCTGGAACCATTGAGGTTTGGCTTGGAATAAATGAGAGGATTACCTTTGTTTTAATTATTGAAGTAGGATTAGCTCAGAGTAATATCAGAAATCATAAAAGTTGTACAGCAACTCGCAGCCTTGCATTAAATCTCCAAACTCCAAACTCAGCAAGTGGATTAACGGAATAATGAGGAACAGGTTCAGGAGTAAGTGACGTCATGTGACTCCGACTGTAGTCAATGTTTAGAAAACATCATCTTTATATATTCATATATATATTCGTATATATTCATATATATTCATATATATATTCGTATATATTCATATATATTTATATATATATTCGTATATATTCATATATATATTCGTATATATTCATATATATTCATATATATATTTGTATATATTCATATATATTCATATATATATTCGTATATATTCGTATATATTCATATATATTCATATATATATTCATATATATTCATATATATATTCGTATATATTCATATATATTCATATATATACTCGTATATATTCATATATATTCATATATATATTCGTATATATTCATATATATTCATATATATATTCATATATATTCATATATATATTCGTATATATTCATATATATTCATATATATTCTACATGATCAATTCTCTGGCTGACGTGCACGTCCACAGTCGTTTCTGTCGCTCTCTTCATCCACGCTCATCAATTTGAAATGCTTGGCTCACCGTGGAATGAAATACGACCTCGCGCCGCATTCTTTCCTCGACGATTCTCAGCCAGACATTCGTACGTTCCTGCGTCTTCCTGCTGGAAATTGGGAATTTCAAGAACCGCGTTGGAGCTTTTCATCTTGACCTTGCTGGGGAACGGGACGCCGCTGGTTCTCCTCCAGCTTATCTCGGGCACAGGACTGCAAGAGAGGGATGAGGTTTTTGTGCTTCATTGTTTCTCAACCACCGGTATAGAAATAAAAGAGTGAAAGCTGGAGTTCTAAAGCTGGACGGAGCTGCTCACTTGCGAGCTGCTGAACAGTCTCCAGGGGTTTGACTCAAAGTCACGTCAAGCCATGTTAGGCGTGACCTCATGAGTGACACTTCAGTTCATGTCACATACTGACCTCCAGAGAAGAGCTGCAGCTGCACTAACGTTCCTATGAAGATTCCAATGCATGACCCGGAATTATCTGCCGTATTTAAACGTATAAGATTCTTCTAACAAAATATTATATCTTGAGTTTCTAGCTCTGCTATCAAGAGAACGATGAACTGATGAAGCTTCATGAAACAGTGAGTCTGGTTTATTATCTATTGTTTGAACAACCATCAAATAAACCATCCTTTTTAAAGCCAGGGCGCCACCTACTGACCGACATGACACTGTTTCATGAAGCTTCATCGACACATCCCTAGAAAATATAAGTTTGTCAGACCTTCATGTTTGGATTGAAAATCAAGGGTTAAAATATAAACTTAACATACATTACATTATTGTTGAATTAATTCTCTTCATGCAAGAATTTAATAGTCAGTCTGTCACCGTTACTGAAGTCGTGGTTCGTCCTTCCTCGTAAACAAACAACATATCACAACCAAACATGCACAATTATTCCTTCCTTTTTTTCTTGGCTGTGAGCACATCCAGCGTGAAAATATTCATTGGCAATTACAGAAAAAATAACTGAATTTGTGGCGTCTTGAAAAACGTCTCTTCCCTAAATATAGCTCAATATACAGTATGACATAACCTGGAGATTGGTCACGGAGGTCGACTTACTTTCCCAGCGCGAAGCATTCTAATTTCACTAAGGATTCCTTGGCTGCTGGAACCGAGTCGGGGAAATGGACTTCTATTTTGGGTTCGTATTCACCCATCGCACCTGCGAACAAGGAGGTGAAGGGAATGAGTCGTCATTGGTTCACGTGTCGTTTCAGAGCCATTTATTTATTGATGTAACTACAGGACAAATAAGTCTCGTGTCATTTCATTTTAATGAAGTGAAAAAAGGTTGACATTAAACCAAACATAAAAGCATCTTGTGTTTGAATTCTCTTGAACAAAAACATGTCCATCCATCCATCCATCAAACAAGACTTGGTTTTCTGTTCAACATGTAATCACTCGAGATAATGCTGAGAAAATAAAACAAAAACAATACTTGCTCCTCAGTAAACATGATTCTGGCTCCATAAGTTACTCATATAACGTAAGAAATGTGTTCAATTGTTCAACAACTTAAAACGTGATCAATCTTTAGATATTCATTCATTCATATTTGGTTAAAGTAAAAGAGTAAATCAATAATATCATTAAGACAGTCATGTTAAACTTCAATCTTCATCAATGTTTTCAAATGTTTCCAGAATAATTTTGGACATTTAACATCTTTGTTTACTGGAAAGAAAAGAAAACTCTGTAGGTTCCACGTTAACCTGGAGAAACTTCATTTGTTTACTGAAGAAATAACTAGCTGGTCAACATTCAGACTAACTGGTCAACATTCAGACTAGCTGGTCAACATTCAGACTAACTGGTCAACATTTAGACTAGCTGGTCAACATTCAGACTAACTTGTCAACATTCAGACTAACTGGTCAAAATTCAGACTAGCTGGTCAACAT
>NC_141827.1:520000-522500 GCF_982586985.1 Callionymus lyra | reverse complement strand
GTGTTCTTATTTTATTTTTATGAATAATTGCTGTATTGCTGTGTCTAATTGGAAAAAACAATTTAGTAAAAGGCAGACCTCCTGATGATCAATAAAGTTCAGCCCTATGAGGTCATATGTCATAAAAACAAAATGCAATGTATACGTTTTTATAATATATTGGCATTTTATGTCTTTCATTTTTATTGTGTATACAACTTTTATTTTTAATGCTGTAATTATGTTCTCTCCCCACTGTGGGATTAATAAAGACCTTATCTTACCTTTCTCATTAAGTGTTTAGGGTTATTAACGTGTAACAAGACGGATAATACAACAGAAAAGCACAGGAAATGGGATAAGAATTGTCTGAATAGAAAATAAATGCTACAGACTGAAAGAACAAGATTAAAGCTATAAAACCTGTGGTGACTCAATATAAACGTCACATAAACAGCTTGAATTAAACAAGTATTAAAGGTTCGTTCACAGCAACGCGTCGAGCTGCTTGGAAAGAGATTCTCAAAGGTTCGCACGAGTTTGAGTGGAAAACATACGTTTTTCTTTAACAACGTTACGTTGCATATGTAACACAAACATCAATATTTCCTCCAAATACAAGCGGTGACACCAAAAGATATTTGATGAAGTGAATCCAGCGAGAATCTTAAATATCCTGCAAATATGTTTGTCAAATATTTCTTTGACAGCGAGACAGACGGACGTGGAGTTTCCCTCTGCTGCGCTCGCGAGTCACTGAGGCATGTTTTCATGTTGCATTCTGAGCCGCGGGACTTTAATAGGAAATCATTGATCGTCCTGGGACGCCTACTGACAGCTCGCGATGCCTTCAATGACAGCTGGTGCTGTGATGGAAAAGATGAATCTGACGTGATGTTTCCCGAACACACTTCTGTGCGAGGGAGCGACGAGGCTGGAAGGTGGAAACTCAATTGTTGGAAGAAGTGACTTGGTTATCAAACGTGGTGTAATCTCTCACTTTAAAGCCTTCGCTCTCCCATCGATACTCTCGGCACAATCTCTCAAACCAACGAGCCGGTCCTGGCAGACCAGACCTGAACCTGGGATGATAAAGCGCCCTCTGGCTTCATGACGGATGAAGGAAGACGCCGCGGTCGGCTCAGGACCGTCTGCAGCCTCTGGCCGACCGCCTGGAGAGAGCCTTCCAAACAAACAAAAGAAAGTCAGTGTGACCGATAAGAGGAAATTGGTCGTGGGAAGATTATGGAGGGAAGTGGGACAGTGAGATTAATGAGCCGCTCTCGGACGAATCAAACGCTGCCAAGTCACGGCAGGACACGTCGAGGCCACAGGAGGAGACGCTCGACTTGAAACGTCAACACAGGCGACGTCTGATCTCACCGGGCCCGACTTACAGACCGTCTTCAAAAGAGCTCGTGTTAACTGGATCCTAACATGGGCTTTGGAATCACTGAGAGCAGAGAGTCGTGGGTGGTGCATCGAGGATCTGTTCTACCAGCAGAATGTGGACGATGAGTCCAGATCAGTGGCTCAGAGGAGAAGGTTTGACTCTGATCTGAGCCGGAGAGAGAAGACTGACCACACTTTACATCTGAGACTGAAGCTGATCCCTCTGTACGACACCTGCACCTCACCTGTTGAGCCTGAGGTCCAGGCCAGTGTCTCAACATCTATATTCAGATGATATTGTAAAACAAATTCACTCATAGTTATTATGAGTCAATAATCGAATGCATGCATTTATTCATGACTAAATTCTGGGGACATATCTGACATAATCCAACAGCAAATTAAAATATATTATAAAGCATCATAACACGGCAGATTCATCAAAAGATGCTTCAGAACCTTTGAACATTTATTTAATCTCACGTGGATTATGACTTCATAACAAGGATGCAGCTCAAAAATGTTATTTTTTGATTCCATATTGATTATATTTTTGAATGATTTATTGATTTCAACCATAGCCATATTTTTTTAACCACATTTGTAACAAGAATTTATTTTTTAAATAGTCCATATAAATATGCATTTTTAATGGTAAAGAAGAACTTGCCTGTGAATAGTTAATTAACTATAATTATTGAATGGTGGAAATAAACTATATCCATGAACTTTTAAATTACATTTTGTTTTATGGAGGATGTTAAAATTTAAAAAAATTAAAAAATTGAACATGGTGAAAAAAAGGGTATCAGTATAAAAGTAAAAGTTAAAATATGTCATGAAACCGTTCAAATGAATAATTACTTTCATCTAGTTAACGTATAATTGAATGTAGTCTTCATTAAAACATGTTCTGTATCCTCCGTGAAACTTTATGAGATTAAAAACCGTTTTCTCTTCACTGGGGAATCGATTTGTTTGTGAATAATGAAAAAATCACGATCACTGACACCATCGTGAACCTTTACGATAGTTTCCTCCATGAAGTGAATATTTAAAGACGTCGTCTAGACAGTGAAGCGATTGATTGAGTTCACTTTTCTTCTAAATATATATATTTGTCTAGACT
>NC_141827.1:412500-510000 GCF_982586985.1 Callionymus lyra | reverse complement strand
TTCCGACCTTGACATGGAGGTCACATGATCTTTTGACAACGGACATTTTATAACGGACAAATATGATCAAATATGATATAATCAAGTGAACAATGCACCTGGGCGCTATATAAATAAATATTACTTACTTACTTATATTATCAACAAAGATCTGGGATCGATTGATCTTGTCTGATCATCTCAGGAAGACATTTGTCATAACGATGACACACAAGTAAGTAAGTAGGTTTTATTTGTATAGCGCTTTTCCAGACCAGGGTCACAAAGCGCTTAAACAATCAAAACATTATTCAATAAAGTATATACTTTAAAGATCAAGATAAAACTGATAACAACACAGGAGTTCCAGAAATTCAAGGAAAAGCCTGAACGAATAGAAACGTCTTAAGGTGTTTCTTGAAGGAGTCAGTAGATCATCAAACACAGATGTTTCTTGAAGGAGTCAGTAGATCATCAAACACAGATGTTTCTTGAAGGAGTCAGTAGATCATCAAACACAGATGTTTCTTGAAGGAGTCAGTAGATCATCAAACACACATGTTTCTTGAAGGAGTCAGTAGATCATCAAACACAGATGTTTCTTGAAGGAGTCAGTAGATCATCAAACACACATGTTTCTTGAAGGAGTCAGTAGATCATCAAACACAGATGTTTCTTAAAGGAGTCAGTAGATCATCAAACACAGATGTTTCTTGAAGGAGTCAGTAGATCATCAAACACAGATGTTTCTTGAAGGAGTCAGTAGATCATCAAACACATGTTTCTTGAAGGAGTCAGTAGATCATCAAACACAGATGTTTCTTGAAGGAGTCAGTAGATCATCAAACACAGATGTTTCTTGAAGGAGTCAGTAGATCATCAAACACATGTTTCTTGAAGGAGTCAGTAGATCATCAAACACAGATGTTTCTTAAAGGAGTCAGTAGATCATCAAACACATGTTTCTTGAAGGAGTCAGTAGATCATCAAACACAGATGTTTCTTGAAGGAGTCAGTAGATCATCAAACACAGATGTTTCTTAAAGGAGTCAGTAGATCATCAAACACAGATGTTTCTTAAAGGAGTCAGTAGATCCATCAAGAGCAAAGAGAGAGAAGATCGTTCCAAAGCTTAGGAGCAACAGCCTGAAAAGATTTCTCTCCTCTGGTCCTGAGCCGTGTGCGTGGAACCATAAGTAGATTCTGATCCACAGACCTCAGAGCCCGAGCTGGGGTGTAAGTCTGGATCAGATCATGAAGGTCTGACCATGAATAGATCTGAAAGTAAGAACCAGAATTTTAAAGTTGATCCTGAAAGAAACTGGAAGCCAGTGAAGAGTTTTAAGGACCGGAGAAATGTGAGTTCTTCTACTTGAGTGGCTCAGAATTCTCGCTGCAGAGTTCTGAATCAACTGCAGGCGAGACGATCCTTCTTGTTAAGACATGAAAACAAAATGTTACAATAGTCCAGACGAGAAGAAACAAACGCATGGATTATAAGATCCAGATCATGTTCCGACAACATTTTCCTAAGTTTAGAGATTTTTCTCAGTTGAAGGAAACAGTTTCTGGTTAGTTTTCTTCAGTGTTGAACAAGAGACATGTCTTTATCAAATACAACACCCAGGTTTCTCAGGCTCAGTTTGACAGACTGACCTAAGTCACCCAAGTACTGACTCAACCCTGGGATCTTATCATCAGGAGCAATCACCAGTGTTTCAGTTTTGTCCACATTTAGCTGTAAAGTGTTTTCACTCATTGTTTGATTTCTAGCAAACAATTGACTAAGTTCAGCCTTTGGGGCTCAGTTGGATCAACAGAGCAGTAGAGCTGGATGTCATCAGCAAAAATGTGATAAGAAACATCTGGAAATCTCTGAATGATTTTACCGAGGGGAATCAAGTACAGCAAAAACAATAAAGGACCCAGAACAGAACCTTGAGGGACTCCACACAACAGATCTGCCGATTCAGACCTCATTTGATTGGCAGATACACTAAAACTGCGCCCAGAAAGGTAAGATGAGAACCATTCTAACACAGACCCAGACAGTCTTCATCCCTCAGTCTTCTCAGCAGGATCTGGTGATCAACTGTGTCAAAGGCTGAGGACAGATCCAAGAGAACCAGAACATCATGATGTCACTGGACACTTTCAATAAAGCTGTCTCCGTAGAGTGATGTTTACGGAAGCCAGACTGAAACTTCTCATGGATGTCGCTCTGATCCAGGAACAAAGACAGCTGCTCAGACACCACCTTCTCCAAGATCTTGGACAAGAAAGGGAGCTTAGAAATAGGCCTGAAATTACTGAGGTCAGTTGGGTCTAAGCCTGGTTTTTTGAGCAGAGGCTCCACAATGTTTAAATGCATTGGGAAAAACCCCTGTGGAAAGGGAGAGGTTCAACATATTGGTAACTCGGGGGCCAATTACATCAAATACTTTGATAAAAAACCTACAAGGAAGGACGTCATCTGAGCAAGAGGAGGGTTTCATCTTGTTCACTAGTGCTGAAATATCACCCAAAGATACAGCAGTGAAGGATGACCAAGAGGAGGAGATGGGCTCAGAGACAGTAGGGGTTCCCAACAAAGGGGGAGAGATTTTCTCTTTGATCAATTTAATTTTGTCAATGAAAAATCTCAACAATCATTGCTGTCAGCTTCACAGAAGACAGGCGTGATTTGAGGAGCAGGAGACACAAGAGAATTAATCGTGTCAAACAAAACTTTGGGGTTTTTCCTATTTGCTGCTACCAGTTTTCTGATGTAATCAGATCTAGCAGTTTCTACCATCTCATTGTAAGAAGTCAACAGATCCCTGAGGTGAAGTCTATGCACCTCAAGTTTAGTGGACTTCCAGAGACGCTCAGTCTTTCGACAAAGTCTCTTCAGACTCAGGAGATCTTCATTTGTCCAAGGGCACCGTTTTTTCTGAATTTTCAAGTTCGATTTAACAGGTGCCACTTGATCCAGTATTTCAACACAATGACCAGTGAAACAGTGAATCAAACTGTCCACGTCTGTGCAGTCATCAAAGGAAAGACGGTCAAACATAGCAGAAAAACTGTCTGCAGTATCGGCTGAGATGACACGCCTCTGAGACCTAACTTTCAAAGGCTTAGGTTCAGGGATGAAGTCCAGGTTAAACAAGACAAGAGAATGATCACTCAGATGGACATCATGTACAGATACATTAGAAATGTTCAGGCCAAGAGTAAAAACTAAGTCTAAAATGTGGCCTTTTTGATGAGTGGGTTCAGAAACATGTTGCTCAAAATTAAATGCTTCAGTTAAAGTTAAAAGTTCTTTAGCAGAACAAGATGTGACGTCATCAACATGAAGATTAAAGTCTCCAAGAATATGAACAGATTCCATTTGAATAATGGAAGATAAGAAGTCACTAAAGTCTTTCAAGAACATCACCGCAGGACCAGGCGGGCGGTAGATTGACACACAATAGAAAGGTCTTGTAGAACCAAGATCATCTGAGACTCAAAAGAAGTGAATTCCTGTGTTTGAATCACTTTGCAAGAACATCTCTCCCTAAAAACAGTAGCAAGACCTCCTCCACGACCAGAGAGGCGAGGCTTCCCCAGGACAGCGCTCCCTACTGGACAGAGTTCGTTCAGATGAATAAACTCTTCCTCTCTCTGCCAAGTCTCAGAAAGACATAATAAATCCAAATTAACTCTTGTGAAAAGATCATTAAGAATAAAGGATTTATTAGTAATGGAGCGAACATTAAGAAGTCCTACATTCAGCACCGATGACGTCACTGACGACGTCACTGACAGCAGAGCGGGATCTTTTGAAGCGAACAGCGGTCACGTGGGTACCAGCTGTCACTGAAGTTCAACTCCGTAGTAAAAGCCGAATTAAAGAGAGAAAATGAAAAAATCTTACCACCTTTCGTTGAGGTCTGGACAGACGGCAGCGCTGATGTGTCGTCATGCTCTTCAGTGAGAGGAATGTCGATCAAACATCGATGACGTTCGATGACGTTAGAGTTGTTCCGAGCGATCGCAACTGCACGTCTCATCCTGACCTGAACTCCAGCCCGACTCCATCGCTTGTGGAAATCACCCGAGAGATCAAACGATATTCCACAGAGTCCGAGTCGATGAGAAGCGGAGCCGGAAACACGTTCACCGGACGTTGGTAACTGTCGCGATTATAATCCTCCATCGACTCTCTGATGTTGAAAAGAGCATCACGATCATAGATCATAGATGCTTGAGACATATCTTAAGTGATATGAGCATAAAATCCGGACAAGTAGTCGTTAAAACGACTGTTTTTGGCAATTATTGCAGGAGCTTACGTTCAAGCAGCCGATCAAAGGCTCACCGGAAGCGGAAGTCAAGATTGTTGACTTGGCCAATTCTATTGTTACCAATTCTAGTCAGAAGTCAGGGTGTAGTACCTCACATGTACACTAGAGGCTGATACACAGGTAGAGTGGGGGGGTCAAACACACACATATCATATCATGTCAACCAGAACAACACTGTTGACCTCAAACTGTCCAAGTGTCTTCTGAACAAACTACACAACTTTGTGTTGAGTAAACACACACAGACACACAAACATGTTATCCACGATATAACAAGAGTTTGTATTCAAGATGCAGCTGGATTTGAAGTGTGAAGCCACAACACACTCGTACACACACACACACACTCATACACACACACACTGAAGTGTGAAGCCACAACACACTCATACACACACACACTGAAGTGTGAAGCCACAACACACTCATACACACACACACACACACACTCATACACACACACACTGAAGTTGTGAAGCCACAACACACTCATACACACACACACACACACACTCATACACACACACACACTGAAGTGTGAAGCCACAACACACTCATACACACACACACTGAAGTGTGAAGCCACAACACACTCATACACACACACACACTGAAGTGTGAAGCCACAACACACTCGTACAAACACAGTCAACATCAAGAGAAAGGTCGTCCACAAGGTCATGACCTCCTGCTGTGCGTCTGCGCTGCTGAGCGCGTGTGGAAACACAATCGCTGTTGGACAAAGAAACAACTTTCTAAAGGCTTCACTTTGTTATCATCAGCTGTAACGATTATTTTCTATTCTATTCTATTTCTGAATCTATTTTCCTTAAAGTGACGACTCAGCAATGTTTGCTTTGCAGCTCATGTTCACGAGTGAAAGAGTGAAAGCCATGATTTTGACCTGAGGACAAACAAACGCTTCACCTGTACTGCGGCGTCGGGATTCCTTCGGCTTCGCACGAGACGGTCGCTCGCTGCTCCGGGGAGTTGGCGGCGAGAACGAGGTCGCTGGGCTCCGTCCTCAGCCTCGGCCCCTGGAAGATCACGTCCTGCGAACAGACTGCAGAGAGAGACGGAAACATTAGCTTCCTGACCTCAGCACACAAAGTATTGGCAACAATCAATAAATCATGAGCTGCTGGTTCTTTCTTTTAAGATCCTGCATCTCTTTGAGGAACACATTAATATTTAACAAGCGTGACATTGTGCGGCTTCTTTGCTCGTGTGGCTGCGAGGACCGTGAAGCCACTTCTGCTGACATGTTTGCTTTCACTGTACGATGAGACCTTCCTTCAATGAGCTCCGACACCATCATCATGGAGGATAAAACACGTCTTCTTATGAGTCGTCGCTGCTTCCACAACATCTTCATCCACATGATGAATCGTCACCTTGTCGCTCGGATGCGAGAAATGATTTATTGTGCCGTGAAAATCCATGAAGAAATGCAAGAGAAGGTGGAGAAGATAATGTGAGACTTTTATTCCTGGTGGAAACAAAGATTTGTGACGCGAGCGTTTGACACGGTTCAGAATCAAACCATCAACCTGGTGACGAGACACCAGTAGATTATATTCATCATAACATGTAAAGACTTTGTCAGCATCTATTTCTTTACATGTTTTTCATTCGTTCGTTGACTCGTCATCAGGGCCGAGCCGCAGATAAACATCTCCAACAACAGCGTCACTTTAAATACTGGAGTCAAGTCGCAGAAGAAGAAGCAGATATTCCAGGTCCTTCATCCAGTTTATTTATTCACTCCTTTATTTTCTATTTGTTGTTTTTACTTTTCACAACATTATCACTTCATTCTAATTATTATATTTTCCTCAGATTTGTACAATTGTTTGTAAATTAAATCATAAAAACGCTTTAATTATTCACCTTTGTATGTAAAAGTTTATTTTTATTTCCCATTCATTCAATTTAAACTAAGTTAAGTATGAGAATACATTTATTTTTTAATTTAATTTCATCCATAATTACCCAAACTCAAATCTTTGTTTATGTGTTAAACCTGGTCAATAGTTTGAGCGACTCACGTCAGCTACAAACATCTGGACTTCGATGTTTTTTGCAACGTTTCGTAGCATCTTAGCATTAGCACGTCATCATTAGATCAATATATAACATTAACGTTAGTCTGTTCACAGAGAAAAAAGCACATGACCCATCGACTCATCAATACTTTGTACTTTCAATGTTCATGATCATGTAACTGAACTAACTCTGAAGAACTGCTGAACATTCCATACGTTTCCTCTTCACCTCATTTACGAGCAGAAGCTGTGAATCAAATATTGGATTTATTTCCAACTGACACTCACAGTTGGTTTGAGAAGCTTCAATTCTAGCTCGAAGCATTTTTCACGAAGGTGGTAGAAAAAGAATGAAAGTTTTCCCCGTGAGAAGATGTCTATTGTTAGATAGTTGGAGTGAGAAGTTTGTGTGGAACAACAACGTGAACACCTTCTCATCACTCATCACCATGTTACGCTCAAATAACAACGTTCATCGTCATATCATTTATGACACAAACACACTTGACATCTTAGAACAACAAACAAATATAAACTTATTTATCATATTTCTGAACTATTCCTCTCATGTGGAGCTTCAATCCAAGAGGGACGTTACAGTCGAGCCGTTTGAAGGTGTTTTGTTTGTGTCTTTTTGGACGAAGATGAAGACGAACTGAGCTCCAGTCGCTACATTAAAATGAACAAACATGTTTGTCTACAAAGAACACATTATTCTGAAAAGGATCAACACTGGTCGACATGAGAACATGAGTGAATTTTGTAACTTCTGTCAGATAAAGACAATATTTTTCACACATACTCATTAAAACCTATTTATTACGTGCGTCTTCTTTCTTTCGTGATGTAGGTGCAGCTCTCTGGCATGAAAGCCTTTTACTGTCGTGTGATGAGACATAGAAATGGATCAAAGAAAAGATGTTTTTAAAGCTAATGTCACATGAATTACAGCAGCGAGACATTTAGACGAACGTGAATGTTAAATGTTGCTCTTTGAACTTTAAATGATGCTTCATGTCCTCGAGCCACAAGAGCCTCGACTGTGAGAAGACGTGCAGGAGAGCAGGATTCATTAGCAGGATCCCGACGATAATCTGGACGGACCACAAACTCAGAAGTCAATGTGTGCACAGGACGCCGCCGAGGGGAAGAGTCAGGACGCCCTGCTGTCCACGGATCACGTCCACAGATGAACTAGTTCATGCCGTCAGAGGTTTTTCACAAGAGTTCTCGTCAATGAAAGAGACAGTGTTTGATGAACTCTCACGAAAAAGCTATTAAAAGCTTCACAGAAAAGGTATCGAGAGGATATTAATATTCATTTATGAGGAGATTGTCAGAGGTGTTGTTGACAACAGGCAGGAATGTCTTTCAAATAATAACTGTTAAAATATCTTACCTGCAAGGCATCCGGTGATTGATAGCAGAACTATTTGTTTCCATGGTAACGTCATCTTTAGTTGCCAGGGGCTAATTAGACTCTCATCCAATTGCGATAAATGGAAGCTGCTCCCTTGAATGCAGTGAATCTGAGGAGAGAACACGTGGTTACAACATGAACTTCAGTCGCCAAACATCAACACTTGTGTTACATATTTTATCAAGAACATGAAGAACCTGAAAGTCATTTCTCTCCCACGTGTGCGTCAAACCACACAATCCCAAATCAGCAGCTTTTAAAGAGAATTGAGGTGAAAAATTATTGACCTGAAAAATACTTTCCTCCATTTGACTATTAATAGCAGCGAGAGAGAGAACACCAGCAACTTCCTGCTCCAACAAAGGCTCGACAGAAAATCTTTTGTCTCTGCACGTTTGCTGTGATCAGCACGTTTGACGCTCGTTTAGATTGAAAGAGAATCCGACGGTAAAGACTCGTTCTCGACCAGGATGACGTCACTCGTCGAGGAGAAGAGATTCATTATTGATCGTCCACCGTTCCATCATCTCCAGAACTTTCAGGCGTTATAGTTTTCAAATGTTACGCAGGAAAACCTCTGGTGTGTTGTGAGTTTGTAGCTTCTCCCCGAGCTCACCAGGGTCTCCTATCTAGCTGGGACATGCAACTGAATGTTTTCTAATGGCTCCACCTTCTGACTTGACCTTGTGGTGCACATAAAGTGTCAGATATGGAGGTAGTCTGTGATGTCACCGTCACTAAACTGTCGTGTTTATCTGTGGTCGTGTTCATCTTTGAACTGCAGACTTTTGTGGCTCATCAGAGCAACACGTATTATTTTACAAACAGTCATCATGTGATGTTTTAATATAAGTGTGTTTTTAAGGATGTATTTCCGATCACGTCATCATCTTCATTCTTGAGCCGTATAAACTTTGCTGTGCGTCCTCTGAAAGAGTTGGGGGGCTCAGATAGGCTGCTCTGCATGTCAATCAAATCTGAGCTCGTTCTTAATTTTCTTATATTATATCATATATATCTTGTCATCTACTCAACAGCTTCAACAGCTCCACGATCGATCGCTATATCGCGATCGACGTATCGGGCACCAGTGTTCTTCACTTCTTCAGGGTTTAGAAGCTAATTTGAAACAAAAATTAAATAAACTCATCCACATTAAAACCTGTTATTGCCAAGAGAAAGATGGCAAAAGCAAAACCTCCTTGGCAGAGGTAGTTATTTTAGCTGAATGTGACATTTTACTTTATTAACCATTACTTTATTTCAACTAAAATATTCATTGAAAATATTAGTTTAAAATAAAACTGCACGAATACAATCAAAGTTCTATTGTTACTATTGAACTAAATATCAATGTTTTCCATGATTTGTGTCCAAAAGTAAGTATGTAATTTTTATTTGTATAGCGCTTTTCCAGACCAGGGTCACAAAGCGCTTAAACAATCAAAACAATATTCAATAAAGTATATACTTTAAAGATCAAGATAAAACTGATAACACAACAGGAGTTCATGAAAATCAAAGAAAAGCCTGAACAAATAAAAACGTCTTAAGATGTTTCTTGAAGGAGTCAGTAGATCATCAAACACAGATGTTTCTTGAAGGAGTCAGTAGATCATCAAACACACATGTTTCTTGAAGGAGTCAGTAGATCATCAAACACAGATGTTTCTTGAAGGAGTCAGTAGATCATCAAACACAGATGTTTCTTGAAGGAGTCAGTAGATCATCAAACACAGATGTTTCTTGAAGGAGTCAGTAGATCATCAAACACAGATGTTTCTTGAAGGAGTCAGTAGATCATCAAACACAGATGTTTCTTGAAGGAGTCAGTAGATCATCAAACACAGATGTTTCTTGAAGGAGTCAGTAGATCATCAAACACAGATGTTTCTTGAAGGAGTCAGTAGATCATCAAACACAGATGTTTCTTGAAGGAGTCAGTAGATCATCAAACACAAATGTTTCTTGAAGGAGTCAGTAGATCATCAAACACAAATGTTTCTTAAAGGAGTCAGTAGATCATCAAACACAGATGTTTCTTGAAGGAGTCAGTAGATCATCAAACACAGATGTTTCTTGAAGGAGTCAGTAGATCATCAAACACAGATTTTTCTTGAAGGAGTCAGTAGATCATCAAACACAGATGTTTCTTGAAGGAGTCAGTAGATCATCAAACACAGATGTTTCTTAAAGGAGTCAGTAGATCATCAAACACAGATGTTTCTTGAAGGAGTCAGTAGATCATCAAACACAGATGTTTCTTGAAGGAGTCAGTAGATCATCAAACACAGATGTTTCTTAAAGGAGTCAGTAGATCATCAAACACAGATGTTTCTTGAAGGAGTCAGTAGATCATCAAACACAGATGTTTCTTGAAGGAGTCAGTAGATCATCAAACACAGATGTTTCTTAAAGGAGTCAGTAGATCATCAAACACAGATGTTTCTTGAAGGAGTCAGTAGATCATCAAACACAGATGTTTCTTGAAGGAGTCAGTAGATCATCAAACACAGATGTTTCTTGAAGGAGTCAGTAGATCATCAAACACAGATGTTTCTTGAAGGAGTCAGTAGATCATCAAACACAGATGTTTCTTGAAGGAGTCAGTAGATCATCAAACACAGATGTTTCTTGAAGGAGTCAGTAGATCATCAAACACAGATGTTTCTTGAAGGAGTCAGTAGATCATCAAACACAGATGTTTCTTGAAGGAGTCAGTAGATCATCAAACACAGATGTTTCTTGAAGGAGTCAGTAGATCATCAAACACAAATGTTTCTTGAAGGAGTCAGTAGATCATCAAACACAAATGTTTCTTAAAGGAGTCAGTAGATCATCAAACACAGATGTTTCTTGAAGGAGTCAGTAGATCATCAAACACAGATGTTTCTTGAAGGAGTCAGTAGATCATCAAACACAGATTTTTCTTGAAGGAGTCAGTAGATCATCAAACACAGATGTTTCTTGAAGGAGTCAGTAGATCATCAAACACACATGTTTCTTAAAGGAGTCAGTAGATCATCAAACACAGATGTTTCTTGAAGGAGTCAGTAGATCATCAAACACAGATGTTTCTTAAAGGAGTCAGTAGATCATCAAACACAGATGTTTCTTGAAGGAGTCAGTAGATCATCAAACACAGATGTTTCTTGAAGGAGTCAGTAGATCATCAAACACAGATGTTTCTTAAAGGAGTCAGTAGATCATCAAACACAGATGTTTCTTGAAGGAGTCAGTAGATCATCAAACACAGATGTTTCTTAAAGGAGTCAGTAGATCATCAAACACAGATGTTTCTTGAAGGAGTCAGTAGATCATCAAACACAGATGTTTCTTGAAGGAGTCAGTAGATCATCAAACACAGATGTTTCTTGAAGGAGTCAGTAGATCATCAAACACAGATGTTTCTTGAAGGAGTCAGTAGATCATCAAACACAGATGTTTCTTGAAGGAGTCAGTAGATCATCAAACACAGATGTTTCTTGAAGGAGTCAGTAGATCATCAAACACACATGTTTCTTGAAGGAGTCAGTAGATCATCAAACACAGATGTTTCTTGAAGGAGTCAGTAGATCATCAAACACAGATGTTTCTTGAAGGAGTCAGTAGATCATCAAACACAGATGTTTCTTGAAGGAGTCAGTAGATCATCAAACACAGATGTTTCTAGAAGGAGTCAGTAGATCATCAAACACAGATGTTTCTTGAAGGAGTCAGTAGATCATCAAACACAAATGTTTCTTGAAGGAGTCAGTAGATCATCAAACACAAATGTTTCTTGAAGGAGTCAGTAGATCATCAAACACAGATGTTTCTTGAAGGAGTCAGTAGATCATCAAACACAAATGTTTCTTGAAGGAGTCAGTAGATCATCAAACACAAAGAGAGAGAAGATCATTCCAAAGCTTAGGAGCAACAGTCTGGAAGGATTTCTCTCCTCTGGTCCTGAAGTTCAGGAACCATCAGTAGATTCTGATCCACAGACCTCAGAGCCCGAGCTGGGGTGTAAGTCTGGATCAGATCACTGATGGAAGGTCTGACCATGAATATATCTGAAAGTAAGAACCAGAATTTTAAAGTTGATCCTGAAAGAAACTGGAAGCCAAGAGTTTTAAGGATCGGAGAAATGTGAGTTCTTCTAGTGGAGCAAGAAATTAAACTAGACAGGAAATTTAGATGATGATATTTATTGATCGCTGGCTTTGATTTTCTCACATTAATCCTGGATGAAAACGCCATCATCATTACATTGATGTGGATCTTGAAAATCAATAGTTCATTTGATGCTATTAGACTCGTGTCACTGCCATGATCTGTAGTTCGGCTCTCCTGCTCGCTCGTGACGTCTACAGGTCTTTGAAGAAATGAATGAATGAAAGCAAATCCTGGTTTAAGAAGAATAGTCACCAGCTCTGATTCAATGAACCAAACACTAGAATTCACTACTTCAGTGCCGCAGGAGTCACGAGCGAATCTGTTCCTCACTTGCTTTAATCTGCACCTTCGATCTCACTAATCTCTGGGATTGAGAAACATCGCGGCTTTAGGGAGGGTTAACCAAGAAAAGTGTGAAGAATCTCTCGATCCTTGAGAGGCTCCATGACTTCAGTAGAACAATGTCCTTCATGACCACAGTGACGTGAGAGATTCTCAAACATTAGCAACTAAATGTTACGCTCAGGATATGGAAATCAGCATTTTTTTCATTTGCATGAGTTTTCACCTTCGCTCGCGTTGACCTTCACCAAGTCTGGCTTCATCCAATTACTCATCTGAGAAGATCTCTTCATGCCGTTACAACGATCACTGGTGGGAATGTTTGGCTAATTGGCCATGTTTTCAGCATCGCTGAGGAAACGATGGTGCGGAGGATCCAGAGCAGGAAGTGGTGGAAACAACAACAGTATCGAACCATCTGAGCTTCAATACTGGGAGTGAAAATAAAAAGACATCCATGTATGAAGATTGCCTGAAACACACAGGTTTGCTTAAGTGAGGGTTTTAAATATATATATATATATATATATAAATATCTTACATAAAAATGTCAAGTGTCTCAATGAAAAATGATGTAAAGAGAGGGAGAAAATGTTGTGACATTATGTATAATGTAGGGGATATCGCGGGAACACTCACACACACACACACACACACACACTCACACACACACACACACACACACACACACTCACACACACACACACGTGTCGATCAGACAAACATGTGACTTGCTGTTCAGTTGTCTACCATGAGTTTGACGAGTCATAATTCACTTGGTGCGAGTCATTTGAAATGAGTCACAGCAGCAGCCAAAGTACACATTCATTTCATTCTTATGTCATGAAGTGGATGAAGAGGTGGATGAGATTGAAAAACTCCAGTATGTTGGTGGATTCTTGCTCTGAATCGACCTTTAAAAGTGATGATCTGAAAATCAATGAACCGAATCAAGAATCGTTTTTTTTATACATTTTTTCGAGGTTGTAAAATTGTCCTACAATAACAAAAGTTTCCGATCTATCGCTCAAAGCACCTTCTTTCAAAGTGCAGCAGAAATAAGACGTTTTCTCTGATGGATGAGAGAATCCATCTTACAACCACCTATGGAGCCTCATTTCAACAGATCCTGGTCCATCACACCAGTGAGGTCACGCTCGTACATGAGAAGAGAAAGAAGATCCTTGAATTAATGAAAACATTTTGCTCTTTGATTGTTTTGCTCGACTTCTGTGCAGGAAAACACAAGCATCGGAAACACATGCTGAGCCAATCAAGAGCCAAAAGACTCGTGAACACACTCGTGAACACACTCCTGAACACACTCGTGAACACACTCGTGAACACACTCGTGGACACACTCGTGGACACACTCTTGAACACACTCGTGAACACACTCGTGAACACACTCGTGGACACACTCGTGAACACACTCGTGGACACACTCGTGAACACACTCGTGAACACACTCGTGAACACACTCGTGAACACACTCTTGAACACACTCGTGAACACACTCATGAACACACTCTTGAACACACTCGTGAACACACTCGTGAACACACTCGTGAACACACTCGTGAACACACTCGTGAACACACTCGTGAACACACTCGTGAACACACTCGCGAACACACTCACGAACACACTCGTGAACACACTCGTGAACACACTTGTGAACACACTCATGAACACACTCATGGACACACTCGTGAACACACTCGTGAACACGCTCCTGAACACACTCGTGAACACACTCATGAACACACTTGTCCCCTCACCTCATGAACACACTTGTGAACACACTTGTGAACATACTCGTGAACACACTCGTGAACACACTTGTGAACACGCTTGTGAACACACTCGTGAACACACTTGTGAACACACTTGTCCCCTCACTCATGAACACACTTGTGAACATACTCGTGAACACACTCGTGAACACACTTGTGAACACGCTGGTGAACACACTCGTGAACACACTTGTGAACACGCTGGTGAACACACTCGTGAACACACTCGTGAACACACTCGTGAACACACTCGTGAACACACTTGTCCCCTCACTCATGAACACACTTGTGAACATACTCTTGAACACACTCGTGAACACACTCGTGAACACACTTGTGAACACGCTGGTGAACACACTCGTCCCCTTACTCGAGAACACACTCGTGAACATACTGATGAACACACTCATACCCTTACTCGTGAACACACTCATGAACACACTCGTGAACACACTCATGATCACACTTGTCCCCTCACTCATGAACACACTTGTGAACATACTCTTGAACACACTCGTGAACACACTTGTCCCCTCACTCATGAGCACACTTGTGAACATACTCTTGAACACACTCGTGAACACACTCGTGAACACACTTGTGAACACGCTGGTGAACACACTCGTCCCCTTACTCGTGAACACACTCGTGAACATACTGATGAACACACTCATACCCTTACTCATGAACACACTCATGAACACACTCGTGAACATACTCGTGAACACACTCGTGAACACACTTGTGAACACGCTGGTGAATACACTCGTCCCCTCACTCGTGAACACACTCGTCCCCTCACTCGTGAACACACGCATCCCCTCACTCGGGAACACACTCGTGAACACACTCGTGAACACACTCGTGAACACACTCGTGAACACACTCGTGAACACACTCGTGAACACACTCGTGAACACACTCATGAACACACTCGTAAACATAATCGTGATCATACTCGTGAACATACTCATGAACATACTCGTGAACACACTTGTGAACACACTCGTGAACATACTCGTGAACATACTCGTGAACACACTCATGAACACACTCGTAAACATAATCGTGATCATACTCGTGAACATACTCATGAACACACTCGTGAACACACTTGTGAACACCCTCGTGAACATACTCGTGAACACACTCATGAACACACTCGTGAACACACTCTTGAACATACTCGTGAACACACTTGTGAACACACTCGTGAACATACTCGTGAACACACTTGTGAACACACTCGTGAACATACTCGTGAACATACTCGTGAACACACTCGTGAACACACTCGTAAACATAATCGTGATCATACTCGTGAACATACTCATGAACACACTCGTGAACACACTTGTGAACACCCTCGTGAACATACTCGTGAACACACTCATGAACACACTCGTAAACATAATCGTGATCATACTTGTGAACATACTCGTGAACACACTTGTGAACATAATCGTGATCATACTTGTGAACATACTCGTGAACACACTCGTGAACACACTCATGAACACACTCGTAAACATAATCGTGATCATACTCGTGAACACACTTGTCCCCTCACTCATGAGCACACTTGTGAACATACTCTTGAACACACTCGTGAACACACTCGTGAACACACTTGTGAACACGCTGGTGAACACACTCGTCCCCTTACTCGTGAACACACTCGTGAACATACTGATGAACACACTCATACCCTTACTCATGAACACACTCATGAACACACTTGTGAACATACTCGTGAACACACTCGTGAACACACTTGTGAACACGCTGGTGAATACACTCGTCCCCTCACTCGTGAACACACTCGTCCCCTCACTCGTGAACACACGCATCCCCTCACTCGGGAACACACTCGTGAACACACTCGTGAACACACTCGTGAACACACTCGTGAACACACTCGTGAACACACTCGTGAACACACTCATGAACACACTCGTAAACATAATCGTGATCATACTCGTGAACATACTCATGAACATACTCGTGAACACACTCGTGAACATACTCGTGAACATACTCGTGAACACACTCATGAACACACTCGTAAACATAATCGTGATCATACTCGTGAACATACTCATGAACACACTCGTGAACACACTTGTGAACACCCTCGTGAACATACTCGTGAACACACTCATGAACACACTCGTGAACACACTCTTGAACATACTCGTGAACACACTTGTGAACACACTCGTGAACATACTCGTGAACACACTTGTGAACACACTCGTGAACATACTCGTGAACATACTCGTGAACACACTCGTGAACACACTCATAAACACACTCGTAAACATAATCGTGATCATACTTGTGAACATACTCGTGAACACACTTGTGAACATAATCGTGATCATACTTGTGAACATACTCGTGAACACACTTGTGAACACACTCGTGAACACACTTGTGAACACCCTCGTGAACATACTCGTGAACACACTCATGAACACACTCGTAAACATAATCGTGATCATACTTGTGAACATACTCGTGAACACACTTGTGAACATAATCGTGATCATACTTGTGAACATACTCGTGAACACACTCGTGAACACACTCATGAACACACTCGTAAACATAATCATGATCATACTCGTGAACATACTCGTGAACACACTCGTGAACACACTTGTGAACACCCTCATGAACACACTCGTAAACATAATCGTGATCATACTTGTGAACATACTCGTGAACACACTTGTGAACATAATCTTGATCATACTCGTGAACACACTCGTGAACACACTCGTGAACATTATCGTGAACACACTTGTGAACACACTCATGAACACACTTGTGAACACACTTGTGAACATAATCGTGATCATACTCGTGAACATACTCGTGAACACACTCGTGAACACACTTGTGAACACCCTCGTGAACATACTCGTGAACACACTCATGAACACACTCGTAAACATAATCGTGATCATACTTGTGAACATACTCGTGAACACACTTGTGAACATAATCGTGATCATACTTGTGAACACACTCGTGAACACACTTGTGAACATAATCGTGATCATACTTGTGAACATACTCGTGAACACACTTGTGAACATAATCTTGATCATACTCGTGAACACACTCGTGAACACACTCGTGAACACACTCGTGAACATTATCGTGAACACACTCGTGAACACACTTGTGAACACACTTGTGAACACACTCGTGAACACACTCATGAACACACTCGTAAACATAATCGCGATCATACTCGTGAACACACTCGTGAACATAATCGCGATCATACTCATGAACACACTCGTGAACATAATCGTGAACACTCGTGAAAACACTCGTGAACACACTTGTGAACACACTCATGAACACACTCATGAACACACTCGTGAACACACTCGTGAAAAAACTCGTGAACACACTCGTGAACATACTCGTGAACACACTCATGAACACACTCGTGAACATACTCGTGAACACACTCATGAACACACTCGGGAACACACTCGTGAACACACACGTGAACACACTCGTGAACACACTTGTGAACACACTCATGAACACACTCATGAACACACTCGTGAACACACTTGTGAAAAAACTCGTGAACACACTCGTGAACATACTCGTGAACACACTCATGAACACACTCGTGAACATACTCGTGAACACACTCATGAACACACTCGGGAACACACTCGTGAACACACACGTGAACATAATCGTGATCATACTTGTGAACACACTCGTGAACATACTTGTGAACACACTCATGAACACACTCGTGAACATAATCGTGATCATACTCGTGAACACACTTATGAACATACTCGTGAACATACTCGTGAACACACTCGTGAACACACTTGTGAACATACTCGTGAACACACTCATAAACACACTCGTGAACATAACCGTGAACACTCGTGAAAACACTTGTGAACACACTTGTGAACACACTCATAAACACACTCATGAACATACTCGTGAACACACTCGTGAACATAATCGTGATCATACTCGTGAAAACACTCGTGAACACACTTGTGAACACACTCATGAACACACTCATGAACATACTCGTGAACACACTCGTGAACATAATCGTGATCATACTCGTGAAAACACTCGTGAACACACTTGTGAACATACTCGTGAACACACTTGTGAACATACTCGTGAACACACTGGTGAACACACCCGTCCCATCACTCGTGAACATGCTCGCAAACACACTCGTCCCCTCACTCGTGAAAAGAGTGCCACAAAATCCCATAATGCACTGCAACATTTGACACTGTTGAAGCTAAATTGTGACACGTGTGGTGCTGGTGAACATGTACGAATCTAGGTTTGCAAACGTTTCCTGGCTCCTTGGAGGGTGAGAGACCTGAAGTGGACCCAGTGAGATAATAAAATTGACTACTACATAAAATACACTTTTTTTATGAGCGTCTACTTTGAAGATCATAAAAAGTGTTTACACAGAAGCGTTCTCGTCGCCGCTGCAGAAACAGGAAGTAGATTAGCATGACATTAATATTGTTTCTTCTCAATATTCTTAAGAGATATTTCAGAGAAGACTCTTGAATATTCCAGCACCAGCTTCAAGAATCAACGTCATGATGGAGTTCCTGGTTCAAGGTCAGCAGCTCTAAGACAGTAATTGTGGTATCAGTGGCACAGGAAGGTTTAGCTCTGACCTACATCAGTGGAAACTGATATGTCTTTCAGGATTAGGAGCCGCAGCCTCCTCGCACAACACAACACTGGTGTTTGGATTAACCCTGTCGTCGGGATTATTAGACAGACCTCGATTCTTTGTCTCCCATTGTTGGACAGTTGCTGAGCTTTGACATCGTTTCTGTACCTTTGAGTTTCTGTGCAATCCTTTCCAACAGAACGGAAGTATTGATGTATTTTGAGTCCACGGGTCCACAACGAGGTCCCGCGTCAGGTGCGAGCGAGACAGAAGGCATCGGCTCGGTCCTTCAACACTTTCTTCACAGGTCCATCACGCTGGATTACAACCTTTAAGTTTCCAGTGAAGGAGAGACAACAGTGTGTTTTCTGTCTGAGTGCTGAATTAACTGGAGGATCTAAACCTCTTCAGCTCATCAGTTGAAATCGCTGATACTTAGAGAAAAAATCTCCAGAAAAACTTTTCTTGCACATCGGGTGAGAGAGAGTTCACGACGTGTCGTCGGAAGAAAAGCCTCGATTGTCTTTCAGTTTCCAGACGTTTAATAGACGCTGCTTTCACGAGCTTCAACACGACATCAACTGAAGTTAAACGTTGATTCCATGAATGAGATTTTGACTATAACGGTTGTTCTTGGGTGAGTTTTGAACGTTTCCCTCAGACTGGAGGGCACGGCTCCGGCTCTCGCAGCGATAAGACGTTATTAATCCTCTTAAGAAGGATTGCTTGTTAGCGACTGTGTTATCTTGAAAGAGAAGAATCCGAGATGATACGTGGAAGAGTTTAACCCCCATCGATGTCTCCGCACGAGTCTTTCAAGGAACGAAGGTGTAATTCTCAAGTACAATTCATTACAAAACTGTTAAACTATTTAAAGGTTCATTTTGTTGCTTTTATCCTTTTACCTCCTTTCAATCGATATTTTTATTTCCTCTCTCTGTTGCAAACTTGTTCATGAGCTGCACTTTAAACTGAGACGCTTTAATTGGTTTAAAACATTCATCAGACGTGTTGTTCTCACATTTTTACTCTCGATCTACAGATCGAACCAAAGGTTTTATTCCAAACTATGATTTGAGTCGATGCAACAATATTTACACTACAGTCACTTTTAGAATTGTTTCTTTTCCTTTCTTACCACTTTCTTACTGACTCTTATACATATACAGTATATCATCAATTTAAGTCATTGATACTAGCTCCAGTACTCATTGATACTTGCTCCAGTACTCGTGGATACTCGCTCCAGTACTCATTGATACTTGCTCCAGTACTCATTGATACTTGCTCCAGTACTCGTGGATACTCGCTCCAGTACTCATTGATACTTGCTCCAGTACTCATTGATACTTGCTCCAGTACTCGTGGATACTCGCTCCAGTACTCATTGATACTTGCTCCAGTACTCATTGATACTTGCTCCAGTACTCGTGGATACTCGCTCCAGTACTCATTGATACTTGCTCCAGTACTCGTGGATACTTGCTCCAGTACTCATTGATACTTGCTACAGTACTTGTGGATACTTGCTCCAGTACTCATTGATACTTGCTCCAGTACTCGTGGATACTTGCTCCAGTACTCATTGATACTTGCTCCAGTACTCGTGGATACTTGCTCCAGTACTCATTGATACTTGCTACAGTACTCGTGGATACTTGCTCCAGTACTCATTGATACTTGCTCCAGTACTCGTGGATACTTGCTCCAGTACTCATTGATACTTGCTACAGTACTCGTGGATACTTGCTCCAGTACTCATTGATACTTGCTACAGTACTTGTGGATACTTGCTCCAGTACTCATTGATACTTGCTCCAGTACTCGTGGATACTTGCTCCAGTACTCTTGGATACTTGCTCCAGTACTCATTGATACTTGCTCCAGTACTCTTGGATACTTGCTCCAGTACTCATTGATACTTGCTGCAGTACTTGTGGATTCTTGCTCCAGTACTCATTGATACTTGCTCCAGTACTCTTGGATACTTGCTCCATTACTGTTGGATACTCGCTCCAGTACTCATTGATACTTGCTCCAGTACTTGCGGATACTTGCTCCAGTACTCTTGGATACTTTCTCCATTACTGTTGGATACTCGCTCCAGTACTCATTGATACTTGCTCCAGTACTTGTGGATACTTGTGCACCCAGAGGAAGCTGCAGCAGGATGATGGACTTTTCTCTTCTTGGCTTTCTCAACTGGAATGATGTGTGAGAGATTTTGCTGCCAAATGTAATGAGGCGTCACACTTTCACCTCTGCCCGAGCTGAACCTAATGGAAGTCATTGCTTGAACACATTCCAAAGTCAATGAGACGGTTTCTTGGTCGGTGGGCTTTTGTTCGGCCCATAATTGATAGGAGAGCTGGTTAAAGGTGTCTGTTCTCTCCACCTTCACCTCCGGGGGCAGCGCAACTGCGGAACTATCTAATGACTCGGTGAGAATAAGACTTTCAGATTCAGGCGCAATATTGCGATCACATGGCAGCGGAGCGAACACAAGTGAAGATTAAAATCAGATTCTTCTTCAATTGATGCATTTGTGATTCATACGATGCGTCTCTATTGAACGATTCTGCAACAGAAGCCGGGGGGACGCGGGTCGAAGCCACAGGGAACGATGCCATCTGAATACACAGCTGCTCTCCGGCTCCACCAATGAAAGAAGACTCACAATCCATCGCCATGTGTTTGAAAGAGTTAAGAACCTGTTTGCATGAGTTCTCGTGACCAACATGACGACTGTGAGAGAAGCTTTTGCACAGCATTAGATGAGAGACGCACGGCTGTGTTCATCCTGAGGTTCGTAAGAAGGTAAAAGTCGTTTTAATTCAGTTATTAAATGGGATTTAAGATGTAATAAAATTGGGTAGGTTATATAAAAAAGACAGAGATCAGAGATTGTTAAAAGGCTCTTGGTGTAGATATGAGAAGAAGATGAACAATTAACTGTATAATGAAGATTTCAATATTTAATTTCCATCTCTTTTACTCCTGAAATGTGCTTCATAAAAGCTCAAAGGTTATTATTCCTAAATGAGATTTCTTGTGAGGTCCGTTGGTGTGATGGAGTTGCAGCATTTACAACTTGAGTTTGATATATTTTTTTAGGTTGATGATTCTCAAATGAAGAATCTGTGAATCCCTGGAAGAAGGTGGACGCGAGTGAAAGCTCTCGTGCCACACAGTCCTCGGCTGCTGCCGGGCAGGGAAGTGCACTTGAGCATCATTTCTCCATCATCATCCAGACCCTCCGTCCAGATGCAGCCTCAGAACACACGCCTGCGGGTCCAGGAGAGGCTCGACGGACCTTCTTATTTCGGGGGTTATTCCACACAATCGCTTTCACAGCCATGTTTCCCGGCAGCTCTTCATTCCTCCCGAAGAAAATGGAGCTGAGTCCAGCCCGGCTGGTGCTCGCTCAACGATCCTCTGCACGTCTTCACCTCTCATCCCTTGTTTTCCTCCAAATATGTTGCTGCAGAACCTATAAATAAACATGAATGGTGGGGAGAGGGTTGTGATCCCGGGAGAGTCGTGGGCTACTTTGAAGATGCACCAGACTAGATTTCCTCAGCTCCTGGTGTGTCAGTGTGCGACCACACTAACAGTTGTGTACCACTGCTGGATTTACACTCTTCCATAAAACACTCCAGGCTTGGGTTCAATCCCGGGAGGATGTTTGGAAAACGCTTCACCATGAAAACACACATCAGGGTCTGATCTAAAGGTCTCTTCTGTGAATTACCTTCAACTAGTTAGTGATGCTGTGACTCGTGACTGAACATTCAAATGACTTTCCTGAGAGAGATGAACCCATGAAGGAAATCCCAACAAATGGAGCAAAAATCCTGTGAGTTGACTCTTGAGTGAGACAGACAGAAGCTCATCATCTTCTCCTTCCATTAAACTATCTCGTTTATCTTCTCCTTCCATGAAATGATCTTGTTTCAGATCGAATTCTCAAAACTTCACCTGCAGAAAAAAGGTTAAGATTCAGGTACTTACTGGAGAAAAGATGCTTCTTCTTCTTCTCTAAACACAGCGGAGCGTAAATCCAGCATCCATTGGATCCCAGGCTGAACCGCAGGAGGACAAACAGAAAGAAAAGAAGGTCTTGTTCTTCACTTTAACTCCGCGGGTCACGTGAGGCTGCAGCTTAAATCCTCGCACGACGACGACGACGATGATGAAGATGATGATGAAGATGATGATCGTCGCTGTTTCTGCCCTCGTACTCCAGAGAGGAAGAGCAGCACGTCTCTCTCCGAGCTGAGCTCACTCTCACTATGATCCTCCTCGGGCTGAACTCGCTCTTTGTGCGCAGAACCGTCCAGTGACGCGTCACAGTCCGCGGCTCTGCTGCGGCACTGACGGAGAATTGCACCAGCAACCGCTGACCTGCTCTCAGAACTGGACACGTTTGTCCCGAGTTTGAGCCGAACAAAACGATTAATGTAATGTTATAACTCAGATGATGATTCAGATAATAACTCAGGTAATAACTCGTAATAACTCGGGTAATAAATCGTATTAGCTCAGATAATAACTCGCGTAATAACTCGGGTAATAACACGGGTAATAACTCGTTATAACTCAGGTAATAACTCGGATTATAACTCGCGTAATAACTCGGGTAATAACACGGGTAATAACTCGTTATAACTCAGGTAATAACTCGGATAATAACTCGGGTAATAACTCAGATAATAACTCGTAATAACTCGGGTAATAACACGTGTAATAACTCGGGTAATAACACGGGTATTAACTCGTTATAACTCAGGTAATAACTCAGGTAATAACTCGTAATAACTCAGGTAATAACTCGTTATAACTCAGGTAATAACTCGGATAATAACTCGGGTAAAAACTCGTAATAACTCAGGTAATAACTCGGATAATAACTCGGGTAATAGCTCAGATAATAACTCGTAATAACTCCGGTAATAACTCAGAAATAACTCAGGTAATAACTCAGGTAATAACTCAGGTAATAACTCGTTATAACTCAGGTAATAACTCGGATAATAACTCGGGTAATAACTCGGGTAGTAACACGGGTAATAACTCGTTATTACTCAGGTAATAACTCGGATAATAACTTGGGTAATAACTCAGATAATAACTCGTAATAACTCGGGTAATAACTCGTTATAACTCAGGTAATAACTCGGATAATAACTTGCGTAATAACTCGTTATAACTCGGGTAATAACTGGGATAATAACTCGGGTAATAACTCGGATAATAACTCGCGTAATAACTCGGGTAATAACACGGGTAATAACTCGTTATAACTCAGGTAAAAACTCGGATAATAACTCGGGTAATAACTCAGATAATAACTCATAATAACTCGGGTAATAACACGTGTAATAACTCGGGTAATAACACGGGTAATAACTCGGGTAATAACTCAGATAATAACTTGCGTAATAACTCAGATAATAACTCGTAATAACTCGGGTAATAACTCGTTATAACTCAGGTAATAACTCGGATAATAACTTGCGTAATAACTCGTTATAACTCGGGTAATAACTGGGATAATAACTCGGGTAATAACTCGGATAATAACTCGCGTAATAACTCGGGTAATAACACGGGTAATAACTCGTTATAACTCAGGTAAAAACTCGGATAATAACTCGGGTAATAACTCAGATAATAACTCATAATAACTCGGGTAATAACACGTGTAATAACTCGGGTAATAACACGGGTAATAACTCGTTATAACTCAGGTAATAACTCGGATAATAACTCGGGTAATAACTCAGATAATAACTTGCGTAATAACTCGGGTAATAACACGGGTAATAACTCGTTATTACTCAGTTAATAACTCGGATAATAACTTGGGTAATAACTCAGGTAATAACTCGTAATAACTCGGGTAATAACACGTGTAATAACTCGTAATAACTCAGGTAATAACTCTGGTAATAACTCAGATAATAACTCGTAATAACTTGGGTCGTAACTCGTTATAACTCAGGTAATAACTCGGATAATAACTCGGGTAACAACTCAGATAATAACTCGGAATAACTCGGAATAACATGGGTAATAACTCGTAATAACTCGTAATAACTCAGATAATAACTCGGGTAATAACATGGGTAATAACTCGTAATAACTCAGGTAATAACTCAGATAATAACTCGGGTAATAACACGGGTAATAACTCGTAATAACTCAGATAATAACTCGGAATAACTCGGAATAACTCGGGTAATAACATGAGTAATAACTCGTAATAACTCAGATAATAACTCGGGTAATAACATGGGTAATAACTCGTAATAACTCAGGTAATAACTCAGATAATAACTCGGTTAATAACACAGGTAATAACTCGTAATAACTCAGATAATAACTCGGGTAATAACATGGGTAATAATTCATAATAACTCGGGTAATAACTCAGATAATAACTCGTAATAACTCAGGGAATAACACGGGTAATAACTCGTAATAACTCAGGTAATAACACGGGTAATAACTCAGGTAATAACTCAGATAATAACTCGGGTAATAACACAGGTAATAACTCGTAATAACTCAGATAATAACTAGGGTAATAACTCGGGTAATAACACAGGTAATAACTCGTAATAACTCAGATAATAACTCGGGTAATAACACGGGTAATAACTCGTAATAACTCAGGCAATAACTTAGATAATAACTTGAATAATAACTCAGGTACTAACTCAGATAAGAACTCGGGTAATAACACGGGGAATAACTCTTAATAACTCTGATAATAACTCGGGTAATAACACGGGGAATAACTCGTAATAACTCGGGTAATAACTCAGATAATAACTCAGGTAATAACTCAGTTAATAACTCAGATAATAACTCGGGTAATAACTTGGGTAATAACTCGTATGAACTCAGGTAATACAATTAATAAAGTTAATGAATCAGATAAAAACTCGGTAAATAACTCAGATAAAAACTCAGATAATGACAAAGATAATATTCAGATAATAACTGGTAATAACTCAAATAATAACTCAAATAATAACTCAAATAATAACTAAGATAATAACTTGGATAATAACTTGAGTAAAAACTCGTAATAACGCAGAAAATAACTGGTAATGAATCAGATAAAAACTTGGTTAATAACTCAGATTATACCTAGTATCAACTCAGGTAATAACTGGTAATAAATCAGATAATAATTTGGGTAATAACTCGTAATAACTCGGGTAATAACTCAGATAATGACTGGTAATAACTCAGATAATAAATCGGATAATTACTTGGGTAATAACTCAGTTAATAACTCAGATAATAACTCAGATAATAACTCAGATAATAACTCGGATAAATGAAAATATAAAAATAAATACTTAGTAACAATTGTGTGACCTCCTTGGCAGAGGTATTCAACTTTAATATACGTTCAACAAACTCAATTAGATTTAACGATCAACTGAACATGTTTATATATAAGAACGTGAGGCACGTGAGCTTCTGCCTCTCAGTAGGTTTGCTGCTCACTCAGGTTTGTTTACGTGATGCAAGATTGTGAAACGTGTCCAACTCTGGAAGAGTTTGTCTCGCACATCTTTTTCAGTTTAAATATGTTTATACTTCAGTTCCAGGAACTTCTCCTGTGATTCTTCTGTCAATGTCACGAGTTTCTTCTCACTCCTCCTGATGAATGTCACATTTCATCTGTTTCTACTTTTGATAATTCACTATTTTCATTCACACTCGTCACATATTTACTCACAACAAACCCTGAACTTCACACAAACATTGTGACTGTTTGACTCGATGTATCGTCATCAGAACTGACTTTAACGTCGTATCAACACTAGAGCAAACATCACAGTCAGTTCTTAAGTTATTTTTCACAAGATAAACACAAACAATGACTTCTTAGCTTAGATAATGATGAAGACCAAGAGTATTTATTCATGTTTCCTTCAGAAAATACATTTATAAGTTTATACAAGTGGAAAATAATAAAATCTTGAAAGTTCATGTTTCTTTTCGGTTGTTAGTTGTGTTGTTGTGTTGATGAAGTTGATGAAGTTGTAATTTGTCTGTCGTGCTTTTAATAGTCTTGTGTTATATTATTTACAAAGAAAAACAAAGTTAAAGTTATATTATTTACAAAGAAAAATAAAGTTAAAGTTATATTATTTACAAAGAAAAACAAAGTTAAAGTTATATTATTTACAAAGAAAAACAAAGTTAAAGTTATATTATTTACAAAGAAAAACAAAGTTAAAGTTATATTATTTACAAACAGAGTTAAAGGATTGAACTTCCAGGACGAGCGATGATGAGACTCAGGAAGTGAACGTCAGGAACGTCTCCGTCACTGACTCGCGACCTGAACCTCTTTTATTTGTATTTGAAACGTTGAAATCATTCTCAAATATCACTGTTTCTTCAGCAACAATTCTCTACGTTTGTCAAAACTTGAAAGTCCCAACAATCCTTCGTAACTGGTGATGAACGTGTGGTTAAAGCCACGAAGAGAAGGAGTCGACACATGAACCTCATTATCCTTCCATCGCTCCAGAAATAGCTCGACACTCGTCTTTATCTGCAGCATCTCGCAGCACTTAACCGAGGAACTCTTATCTCGTCACTCGCAGGAAAAGAGACTTTTTTTCTTTTCCAAATCTTCGACTGCTGCGCCAGCGACTCTTCTTCACTCGTCGCTGAAAGTTGCTGTTGACTCGATCTGTGCGATTGACTCTGATATTCCAGTGATGAGGAGATGAATATTTCATGTCTCTGGGCAGAGGAGAACTGTGGGGGTTCAGGGAGTGAAGGGGGTACAGCTGAGGTGCCATGTTAGGAATGAAGGTCACTGTCTTACGAGCGAGGGATGAAGAAGAGAGAAGAAGAAGAACCTGGAGTTGAAGGTTGTTCCTGCTGATGAAATCTTTTGATTTCTCGTTCATACTTTCTTAGCAGCTCATAAATATAACTTTATTTCCTGTTTATTAATAGAATTTCATGTTTCGCTCACGCAGCTGATATTTCTGGTCATAAAGCTTCGAGTTCATCTTTTATTATCTTCCCTCTGAGGAGCAGCAGGACTTCACTGAGGAGCCTCTTCCTGTCTTCACCACAGGGGGCACAACTTTTCCCCGTCGTTGCTTGATCATGAAGGAATTTTACTGCAGTTAAAGTGTTAGTTCAGACAAACTTCTCTCATGTTCTCATATTATTTTAGTATGATCGGTTCTTTTAAGAGAGACAAATGTTAGTTCATTTTAATGTAGCGACTGGAGCTCAGTTGTCTTCGTCCAGAAAGTCTTAACAACATCTAAACACCTTCAAACTGCTCGACTGTAACGTCTGTTGTTGAAGCTCCACATGAAGAATTGATCAGAAAGTAATAGATTTTAAAATTTGAGTTCTGGGTAAATTATCAGACTTGAGTTGTTGTTATTTTCTTGTTTTCAGCAAACAATCATCCTGCACGTATCGTAGTGAAGGACTAGTTTCATGCCGACAAGCCTACAGTCAATCCAACAAGTTGACGCATCCGGTTGAAATACTAAGCAGGCAGATGAGAAAATCTTATTAACATTAAGTATTAACATTTAGTACGAGCAACATTAACGTCAATAACATTCTTGAACTTTTTTCTATAAATAGCAACTAATATGGAAACTCAACTCTCGTGACTCTCTCACAAGTTTGAAATGTTAGGTGTTCAGTAATGTTCATGACCTTTGAACTTGTTACTTTATAAAGTTGCTCTGAAATCTGGACGAACGAGAGGTTACGAGAGCCCATTATGACATAGTAATGGCTTCACTCCTCCTCCAGCTGTAATCACGCTTTGTTTATACAACGAGTCCCTTGGAGGCGGAGACCATTGATGATGCGCGGTGACAAACCTTCACGGTTGACCAATCACAGCAGAGTGGGAGTGGTTATGGTCAACAAGATTTCATCTCCAGAAAGAGTTTAAGTCAAAATACATGAGAATAATGAAAAACTGTTTAAGCTGTGAGCAGAAACGAAAAAAAAACAGTCGTGTTGAATTTCTTATTTTAAAATAATCAATTAAAATACTTGACGTAACAGCAAAGACACATTTGATCAAATGATTATAAATTGAGTAAAGAACAGATCAATATAATAATCATGTATCGATGTCACTCCCTGCTCGGAGATCTTTTCTTTAACAACTATTCTGTTAAATACTAACATGACATGAGTGAGATCTTGACTCATAAAATCACTCGTTGATTGAATTGTAGAAACTATATCAGTGACACGAAAACTCTTCAATAATCAAACAATCCTGAAAACTTCTTAAAACAATTCTTAACTTGTTCCAATAATAAGTCACAGGTTTGAAAACTTCCACAACTATCTCTAAAGTCTGAGTGAAATCGTTGCAGTTTCACGATCGATATGAAACGGAACGAAGTGCGAGTCTCAAGTAAAGTAAGTTTAATAACACGAGGTTCAGAAACTAACGAGAGTCTGAATATCACAAGAAAAGTCCAAAAAACCACCGACTCTGGGAATAAACAGAAGAAGGAAAAACCAGAAACATCCAGGATAAGTGAGCTGGTTGGATGAATCCAAAAGGAGAAGGTCTCACTTGGTTGAAGCGTCCAGGATGAGCAGACATGGATTCATCAGGTGAAACCACTCCTGGCTCAATGCAACACATGCTTCCTCACCTAGAATCACACATTCACTGACAACAATCCCTTTAGAACCTTTGAAGAACTCAAAGACAAAATAAAAAAACAGGAAATATTGCTCAGTGTAATGCTTAGTGTTCTATTTGTCTCCTGCTTCTAAACTCACTTTTAAGGATTTCAAAAATGATCTTTTTTCCTTCATGGTTTGATGGTCTCGTGGTTTTATCCTCGCTCTTGGTGCTCGAGGTCTTGGGTTCAAATCCCAGAGGTGACATGATTTCTTTTGCACTACCTAGAGATTTGGCATAAAACCATTGAGTGTTAGCTCTGACGTGATATAATTGTTAGTGTCCTGAACCATGTGGCCTGCATGAAGAAGAAGAGCGCCCCCTACAGTGCTATCACTGATCTGTATTCTCAGATGATGACAGTGCTTCGCTGGTCTGAGACCAGTATGTTTTTAATAATGTTCGTTGAACTTAAGTAGAATAAGATCTGCAATGGTGAATGAATTTGTGTTATTTTTCATTGATTTGATTGAGTTGTTAGTATCATTGTATACATGTTAGTATCATTGTATACATGTTAGTATCATTGTATACATGTTAGTATCATTGTATACATGTTAGTATCATTGTATACATGTTAGTATCATTGTCTACATGTTAGTATCATTGTATACATGTTAGTATCATTGTATACATGTTAGTATCATTGTATACATGTTAGTATCATTGTATACATGTTAGTATCATTGTATACATGTTAGTATCATTGTATACATGTTAGTATCATTGTATACATGTTAGTATCATTGTATACATGTTAGTATCATTGTATACATGTTAGTATCATTGTATACATGTTAGTATCATTGTATACATGTTAGTATCATTGTATACATGTTAGTATCATTGTATACATGTTAGTATCATTGTATACATGTTAGTATCATTGTATACATGTTAGTATCATTGTATACATGTTAGTATCATTGTATACATGTTAGTATCATTGTATACATGTTAGTATCATTGTATACATGTTAGTATCATTGTATACATGTTAGTATCATTGTATACATGTTAGTATCATTGTATACATGTTAGTATCATTGTATACATGTTAGTATCATTGTATACATGTTAGTATCATTGTATACATGTTAGTATCATTGTATACATGTTAGTATCATTGTCTACATGTTAGTATCATTGTATACATGTTAGTATCATTGTATACATGTTAGTATCATTGTATACATGTTAGTATCATTGTATACATGTTAGTATCATTGTATACATGTTAGTATCATTGTATACATGTTAGTATCATTGTATACATGTTAGTATCATTGTATACATGTAAGTATCATTGTATACATGTTAGTATCATTGTATACATGTTAGTATCATTTTATACATGTTAGTATCATTGTATACATGTAAGTATCATTGTATACATGTTAGTATCATTGTATACATGTTAGTATCATTGTATACATGTTAGTATCATTGTATACATGTTAGTATCATTGTATACATGTTAGTATCATTGTATACATGTTAGTATCATTGTATACATGTTAGTATCATTGTATACATGTTAGTATCATTGTATTCATGTTAGTATCATTGTATACATGTTAGTATCATTGTATACATGTTAGTATCATTGTATACATGTAAGTATCATTGTATACATGTTAGTATCATTGTATACATGTTAGTATCATTGTATACATGTTAGTATCATTGTATACATGTAAGTATCATTGTATACATGTTAGTATCATTGTATACATGTTAGTATCATTTTATACATGTTAGTATCATTGTATACATGTAAGTATCATTGTATACATGTTAGTATCATTGTATACATGTTAGTATCATTGTATACATGTTAGTATCATTGTATACATGTTAGTATCATTGTATACATGTTAGTATCATTGTATACATGTTAGTATCATTGTATACATGTTAGTATCATTGAATACATGTTAGTATCATTGTATACATGTTAGTATCATTGTATACATGTTAGTATCATTGTATACATGTTAGTATCATTGTATACATGTTAGTATCATTGTATACATGTTAGTATCATTGTCTACATGTTAGTATCATTGTATACATGTAAGTATCATTGTATACATGCTAGTATCATTGTATACATGTTAGTATCATTGTATACATGTTAGTATCATTGTCTACATGTTAGTATCATTGTATACATGTTAGTATCATTGTATACATGTTAGTATCATTGTATACATGTTAGTATCATTGTATACATGTAAGTTTCATTGTATACATGTTAGTATCATTGTATACATGTTAGTATCATTGTATACATGTTAGTATCATTGTATACATGTTAGTATCATTGTATACATGTTAGTATCATTGTATACATGTTAGTATCATTGTATACATGTTAGTATCATTGTATACATGTTAGTATCATTGTATACATGTTAGTATCATTGTATACATGTTAGTATCATTGTATACATGTTAGTATCATTGTATACATGTTAGTATCATTGTATACATGTTAGTATCATTGTATACATGTTAGTATCATTGTATTCATGTTAGTATCATTGTATACATGTTAGTATCATTGTATACATGTTAGTATCATTGTATACATGTAAGTATCATTGTATACATGTTAGTATCATTGTATACATGTTAGTATCATTGTATACATGTTAGTATCATTGTATACATGTTAGTATCATTGTATACATGTAAGTATCATTGTATTCATGTTAGTATCATTGTATACATGTTAGTATCAGTTTATACATGTTAGTATCATTGTATACATGTAAGTATCATTGTATACATGTTAGTATCATTGTATACATGTTAGTATCATTGTATACATGTTAGTATCATTGTATACATGTTAGTATCATTGTATACATGTTAGTATCATTGTATACATGTTAGTATCATTGTATACATGTTAGTATCATTGTATACATGTTAGTATCATTGTATACATGTTATTATCATTGTATACATGTTAGTATCATTGAATACATGTTAGTATCATTGTATACATGTTAGTATCATTGTATACATGTTAGTATCATTGTATACATGTTAGTATCATTGTATACATGTTAGTATCATTGTATACATGTTAGTATCATTGTCTACATGTTAGTATCATTGTATACATGTAAGTATCATTGTATACATGCTAGTATCATTGTATACATGTTAGTATCATTGTATACATGTTAGTATCATTGTCTACATGTTAGTATCATTGTATACATGTTAGTATCATTGTATACATGTTAGTATCATTGTATACATGTTAGTATCATTGTATACATGTTAGTATCATTGTATACATGTTAGTATCATTGAATACATGTTAGTATCATTGTATACATGTTAGTATCATTGTATACATGTTAGTATCATTGTATACATGTTAGTATCATTGTATACATGTTAGTATCATTGTATACATGTTAGTATCATTGTATACATGTTAGTATCATTGTATACATGTAAGTATCATTGTATACATGTTAGTATCATTGTATACATGTTAGTATCATTGTATACATGTTAGTATCATTGAATACATGTTAGTATCATTGTATACATGTTAGTATCATTGTATACATGTTAGTATCATTGTATACATGTTAGTATCATTGTATACATGTTAGTATCATTGTATACATGTTAGTATCATTGTATACATGTTAGTATCATTGTATATATGTTAGTATCAATATATACATGAAGCTCCTTTCATTTCTTATGCCACTGAGGGACTTCAGTTTTGACATTTGAACAAACTGTTCACAAATCTGTGTTTTCTTTTGCTTTGGTTTATCCTTAAATAAAGTTACATCATGTTTGTCTTCGCGTATCTATATGTTTGTGTATATAGTCTGTGGAAAAGTGTAAATGACAAAATAATCAAAGATAATCAGTTAAATGATGTAAACTAATGATCATATGTATTTGAATAATTACAGAGTGTGAAGTGTAATAAATATTGATTTGACTTCTGACTGACATAAAGGATCATACAGATCCTGGATCTGAGGCTGGTCTGGAGCAGCTTCACAGAAGTGATTTTAAAACATATCCCACTTTATTGGATCAAGATACATGGAGGCAGGATAACCAAGAAGAAAACAGTCTCAAAAACAACTTAAATACGCAGGAAAGATTCCATGAAGTCCAACATCCAAAATCCAAGGACGAGGGAAAAAACATGAGAAGGGAATTTGCAGCAAAAGAAACTTCTGCTGAGGAACTTCTTATTGGATCATCTCCTCCATGACGGATGTTTCTCGACCTGCATGTGTTTGTTTGTCAGGCTGTTTCTCCACATGTTCCTCAGCAGGTCGTCGTTCATTCGGTTACAGCGACGGTTGGATCCACGTAATTGTCTCTTCTCCGTCTCCTGGTCCAGAGAAGCTTCTCCGCCTCGGGCTCGGATCCGACGACCCTCGTGGAGTTAATCGACGCCACCTGAAGCGTGATCGAGTGCAGGAGCCAGACTGAAGGTTCAAAGAGCAACAAGTCCATCACTCTATGAGCTCCACGACGTTGAAATGTTTGGATTCATTTTCTACTCTAGACTCTCATGGTCTCAGCTGATGAAACCAGAACCTCAAGTGAACGAGCAGTTTTTTACTCATGTCTCTTGGATTTGTTGGTTTATGATCTGTAGCTGATGTTTACAGTATAATAGTCATATAACGTGGATCCACCTGACGTTGATCAGAACTGAATCAAAATAAACTTGAGAGAAAAAGGTGTGAAGGTGCAAAAAGACACCCGTCAATCAAACTTCAATCAAATGTATAAAAATAGAGGAGGAAAAGCAAAATGTTGCAATAAATTATATCTTCACATGTTTAAAATATTTCTGCTTTATTTACTTTCTTTACAATCAGTGTAATTGTTGAATACTGTGTGTAACGCTCAAGTGTGTGCACGGCTGAAGTGTGTGCACGGCTGAAGTGTGTAAGTCACACACTATTGTCGGGGTTGAAGTCATTTAATGTGATTAATAACAAAAAAATAGATGTGACTATTTCACTTAGGAATGTCTTTTACAATTCATTTTGAACAACATTGTTTTATTTTTATAAATTCACTTTTCAAGCTCAGCTCGAGAAAAAACTGCTTCTGACAAAACTTCATTTCTTCACTGAAAACAGGTTTATTTGAGTTTTTCTATATTTCAACCTTTCCATGAAGGATACAGTAAGTTGTTCTTTCCTCACAGTGAGTCATTAATGATTTGTTTGCACATTTGTGAAGGTGCGACGAGACAGACCATCAAAGTTAGGAACCTGAAGACTCGTGAGGGACCAGATGAGGAGGAGAACGTGTCACACCATCTTATAAACAAGTCATTCAACAGCTGCTGGTTTAAGAAAAACATCAACATGTATTTTTCGTCATGAAACACGAGTCATGAACATGAAGAAGTGAGTTCCTGCTGCAGTGACTCTGGGACACGAGAAACACCCGACAACCATCCGGTTCCCGAACAAACTGGATCCAGGTGCGGAGGAGGAAGAATCCTGTGAAACCTGAAGAAACACAGGTGGACTGTGATGCACCTGCAGATGTCTGGTCCTCCTCAGTGAGTTCAGCAGTTTTCTGGCAGTCTTGGCAGAAGCTGCAGCTCGTCCTTGTTGTTGCTGCCAGTTGTGTAAACTTGTGGGTTGAGCACGGCCCGGTGAGAATAACAAGTCGGATTTTATCGTTCGCACTAAAGGTTTGCTGTGTGGAGGAGAAACAACACAATGTGAGCCGAGGGTCTCGTCTCGTGGAGAAATGTCCAAAGGTTAAAGAAATTCTGGATTTTCTACTTTTAAAAGAAACTTTTTCAAAGACGGGAGAAGAAAGAGACAGAGAACTCTGTAGGTAAGTGTTTGGATTCTGTTGTTGTTACTGCCTCGTGTTCTATTGTTGTTACTGCCTCGTGTTCTATTGTTGTTACTGCCTCATGTTCTATTGTTGTTACTGCCTCGTGTTCTATTGTTGTTACTGCCTCATGTTCTATTGTTGTTACTGCCTCGTGTTCTATTGTTGTTACTGCCTCATGTTCTATTGTTGTTACTGCCTCATGTTCTATTGTTGTTACTGCCTCATGTTCTATTGTTGTTACTGCCTCATGTTGGATTGTTGTTACTGCCTCATGTTCTATTGTTGTTACTGCCTCATGTTCTATTGTTGTTACTGCCTCGTGTTCTATTGTTGTTACTGCCTCATGTTCTATTGTTGTTACTGCCTCGTGTTCTATTGTTGTTACTGCCTCATGTTCTATTGTTGTTACTGCCTCGTGTTCTATTGTTGTTACTGCCTCATGTTCTATTGTTGTTACTGCCTCGTGTTCTATTGTTGTTACTGCCTCGTGTTCTATTGTTGTTACTGCCTCGTGTTCTATTGTTGTTACTGCCTCATGTTCTATTGTTGTTACTGCCTCGTGTTCTATTGTTGTTACTGCCTCATGTTCTATTGTTGTTACTGCCTTGTGATCTATTGTTGTTACTGCCTCTTGTTCTATTGTTGTTACTGCCTCATGTTCTATTGTTGTTACTGCCTCGTGTTCTATTGTTGTTACTGCCTCGTGTTCTATTGTTGTTACTGCCTCATGTTCTATTGTTGTTACTGCCTCGTGTTCTATTGTTGTTTCTGCCTCGTGTTCTATTGTTGTTACTGCCTTGTGTTCTATTGTTGTTACTGCCTCGTGTTCTATTGTTGTTACTGCCTCATGTTCTATTGTTGTTACTGCCTCATGTTCTATTGTTGTTACTGCCTCGTGTTCTATTGTTGTTACTGCCTCGTTTTCTATTGTTGTTACTGCCTCATGTTCTATTGTTGTTACTGCCTCGTGTTCTATTGTTGTTACTGCCTCGTGTTCTATTGTTGTTACTGCCTCATGTTCTATTGTTGTTACTGCCTCGTGATCTATTGTTGTTACTGCCTCGTGTTCTATTGTTGTTACTGCCTCATGTTCTATTGTTGTTACTGCCTCGTGTTCTATTGTTGTTACTGCCTCGTGTTCTATTGTTGTTACTGCCTCATGTTCTATTGTTGTTACTGCCTCGTGTTCTATTGTTGTTACTGCCTCATGTTCTATTGTTGTTACTGCCTTGTGATCTATTGTTGTTACTGCCTCGTGTTCTATTGTTGTTACTGCCTCATGTTCTATTGTTGTTACTGCCTCGTGTTCTATTGTTGTTACTGCCTCGTGTTCTATTGTTGTTACTGCCTCATGTTCTATTGTTGTTACTGCCTCGTGTTCTATTGTTGTTTCTGCCTCGTGTTCTATTGTTGTTACTGCCTCATGTTCTATTGTTGTTACTGCCTCGTGTTCTATTGTTGTTACTGCCTGGTGTTCTATTGTTGTTACTGCCTCATGTTCTATTGTTGTTACTGCCTCATGTTCTATTGTTGTTACTGCCTCGTGTTCTATTGTTGTTACTGCCTCGTTTTCTATTGTTGTTACTGCCTCATGTTCTATTGTTGTTACTGCCTCATGTTCTATTGTTGTTACTGCCTCGTGTTCTATTGTTGTTACTGCCTCATGTTCTATTGTTGTTACTGCCTTGTGTTCTATTGTTGTTACTGCCTCATGTTCTATTGTTGTTACTGCCTTGTGTTCTATTGTTGTTACTGCCTCGTGTTCTATTGTTGTTACTGCCTTGTGTTCTATTGTTGTTACTGCCTCGTGTTCTATTGTTGTTACTGCCTTGTGTTCTATTGTTGTTACTGCCTCATGTTCTATTGTTGTTACTGCCTTGTGTTCTATTGTTGTTACTGCCTCGTGTTCTATTGTTGTTACTGCCTCGTGTTCTATTGTTGTTACTGCCTCGTGTTCTATTGTTGTTTCTGCCTCATGTTCTATTGTTGTTACTGCCTCATGTTCTATTGTTGTTACTGCCTCATGTTCTATTGTTGTTACTGCCTCGTGTTCTATTGTTGTTACTGCCCCATGTTCTATTGTTGTTACTGCCTCATGTTCTATTGTTGTTACTTCCTCATGTTCTATTGTTGTTACTGCCTCATGTTCTATTGTTGTTACTGCCTCATGTTCTATTGTTGTTACTGCCTCATGTTCTATTGTTGTTACTGCCTCATGTTCTATTGTTGTTACTGCCTCATGTTCTATTGTTGTTACTGCCTTGTGTTCTATTGTTGTTACTGCCTCATGTTCTATTGTTGTTACTGCCTCGTGTTCTATTGTTGTTACTGCCTTGTGTTCTATTGTTGTTACTGCCTCGTGTTCTATTGTTGTTTCTGCCTCATGTTCTCGTGTTCTATTGTTGTTACTGCCTCATGTTCTATTGTTGTTACTGCCTCGTGTTCTATTGTTGTTACTGCCTCGTGTTCTATTGTTGTTACTGCCTCATGTTCTATTGTTGTTACTGCCTCGTGTTCTATTGTTGTTACTGCCTCGTGTTCTATTGTTGTTACTGCCTCGTTTTCTATTGTTGTTACTGCCTCATGTTCTATTGTTGTAACTGCCTTGTGTTCTATTGTTGTTACTGCCTTGTGTTCTATTGTTGTTACTGCCTCGTGTTCTATTGTTGTTACTGCCTCATGTTCTATTGTTGTTACTGCCTTGTGTTCTATTGTTGTTACTGCCTCGTGTTCTATTGTTGTTACTGCCTCGTGTTCTATTGTTGTTACTGCCTCGTGTTCTATTGTTGTTACTGCCTCGTGTTCTATTGTTGTTACTGCCTTGTGTTCTATTGTTGTTACTGCCTCGTGTTCTATTGTTGTTTCTGCCTCATGTTCCATTGTTGTTACTGCCTCATGTTCTATTGTTGTTACTGCCTCATGTTCTATTGTTGTTACTGCCTCATGTTCTATTGTTGTTACTGCCTCGTGTTCTATTGTTGTTACTGCCCCATGTTCTATTGTTGTTACTGCCTCATGTTCTATTGTTGTTACTGCCTCGTGTTCTATTGTTGTTACTGCCTCGTGTTCTATTGTTGTTACTGCCTCATGTTCTATTGTTGTTACTGCCTCATGTTATATTGTTGTTACTGCCTCATGTTCTATTGTTGTTACTGCCTCGTGTTCTATTGTTGTTACTGCCTCATGTTCTATTGTTGTTACTGCCTCATGTTCTATTGTTGTTACTGCCTCATGTTCTATTGTTGTTACTGCCTCATGTTCTATTGTTGTTACTGCCCCATGTTCTATTGCTGTTACTGCCTCATGTTCTATTGTTGTTACTGCCTCATGTTCTATTGTTGTTACTGCCTCATGTTCTATTGTTGTTTCTGCCTCGTGTTCTATTGTTGTTACTGCCTCGTATTCTATTGTTGTTACTGCCTCATGTTCTATTGTTGTTTCTGCCTCATGTTCTATTGTTGTTTCTGCATCATGTTCTATTGTTGTTACTGCCTCATGTTCTATTGTTGTTACTGCCTCATGTTCTATTGTTGTTTCTGCCTCGTGTTCTATTGTTGTTACTGCCTCGTGTTCTATTGTTGTTACTGCCTCATGTTCTATTGTTGTTACTGCCTCGTGTTCTATTGTTGTTACTGCCTCATGTTCTATTGTTGTTACTGCCTTGTGTTCTATTGTTGTTACTGCCTCATGTTGGATTGTTGTTACTGCCTCATGTTCTATTGTTGTTACTGCCTCATGTTCTATTGTTGTTACTGCCTCGTGTTCTATTGTTGTTACTGCCTCATGTTCTATTGTTGTTACTGCCTCGTGTTCTATTGTTGTTACTGCCTCATGTTCTATTGTTGTTACTGCCTCGTGTTCTATTGTTGTTACTGCCTCATGTTCTATTGTTGTTACTGCCTCGTGTTCTATTGTTGTTACTGCCTCGTGTTCTATTGTTGTTACTGCCTCGTGTTCTATTGTTGTTACTGCCTCATGTTCTATTGTTGTTACTGCCTCGTGTTCTATTGTTGTTACTGCCTCATGTTCTATTGTTGTTACTGCCTTGTGATCTATTGTTGTTACTGCCTCTTGTTCTATTGTTGTTACTGCCTCATGTTCTATTGTTGTTACTGCCTCGTGTTCTATTGTTGTTACTGCCTCATGTTCTATTGTTGTTACTGCCTCGTGTTCTATTGTTGTTTCTGCCTCGTGTTCTATTGTTGTTACTGCCTTGTGTTCTATTGTTGTTACTGCCTCGTGTTCTATTGTTGTTACTGCCTCATGTTCTATTGTTGTTACTGCCTCATGTTCTATTGTTGTTACTGCCTCGTGTTCTATTGTTGTTACTGCCTCGTTTTCTATTGTTGTTACTGCCTCATGTTCTATTGTTGTTACTGCCTCGTGTTCTATTGTTGTTACTGCCTCGTGTTCTATTGTTGTTACTGCCTCATGTTCTATTGTTGTTACTGCCTCGTGATCTATTGTTGTTACTGCCTCGTGTTCTATTGTTGTTACTGCCTCATGTTCTATTGTTGTTACTGCCTCGTGTTCTATTGTTGTTACTGCCTCGTGTTCTATTGTTGTTACTGCCTCATGTTCTATTGTTGTTACTGCCTCGTGTTCTATTGTTGTTACTGCCTCATGTTCTATTGTTGTTACTGCCTTGTGATCTATTGTTGTTACTGCCTCGTGTTCTATTGTTGTTACTGCCTCATGTTCTATTGTTGTTACTGCCTCGTGTTCTATTGTTGTTACTGCCTCGTGTTCTATTGTTGTTACTGCCTCATGTTCTATTGTTGTTACTGCCTCGTGTTCTATTGTTGTTTCTGCCTCGTGTTCTATTGTTGTTACTGCCTCATGTTCTATTGTTGTTACTGCCTCGTGTTCTATTGTTGTTACTGCCTGGTGTTCTATTGTTGTTACTGCCTCATGTTCTATTGTTGTTACTGCCTCATGTTCTATTGTTGTTACTGCCTCGTGTTCTATTGTTGTTACTGCCTCGTTTTCTATTGTTGTTACTGCCTCATGTTCTATTGTTGTTACTGCCTCATGTTCTATTGTTGTTACTGCCTCGTGTTCTATTGTTGTTACTGCCTCATGTTCTATTGTTGTTACTGCCTTGTGTTCTATTGTTGTTACTGCCTCATGTTCTATTGTTGTTACTGCCTTGTGTTCTATTGTTGTTACTGCCTCGTGTTCTATTGTTGTTACTGCCTCGTGTTCTATTGTTGTTACTGCCTCGTGTTCTATTGTTGTTACTGCCTTGTGTTCTATTGTTGTTACTGCCTCATGTTCTATTGTTGTTACTGCCTTGTGTTCTATTGTTGTTACTGCCTCGTGTTCTATTGTTGTTACTGCCTCGTGTTCTATTGTTGTTACTGCCTCGTGTTCTATTGTTGTTTCTGCCTCATGTTCTATTGTTGTTACTGCCTCATGTTCTATTGTTGTTACTGCCTCATGTTCTATTGTTGTTACTGCCTCGTGTTCTATTGTTGTTACTGCCCCATGTTCTATTGTTGTTACTGCCTCATGTTCTATTGTTGTTACTGCCTCATGTTCTATTGTTGTTACTGCCTCATGTTCTATTGTTGTTACTGCCTCATGTTCTATTGTTGTTACTGCCTCATGTTCTATTGTTGTTACTGCCTCATGTTCTATTGTTGTTACTGCCTCATGTTCTATTGTTGTTACTGCCCCATGTTCTATTGTTGTTACTGCCTCGTGTTCTATTGTTGTTACTGCCTTGTGTTCTATTGTTGTTACTGCCTCGTGTTCTATTGTTGTTTCTGCCTCATGTTCTCGTGTTCTATTGTTGTTACTGCCTCATGTTCTATTGTTGTTACTGCCTCGTGTTCTATTGTTGTTACTGCCTCGTGTTCTATTGTTGTTACTGCCTCATGTTCTATTGTTGTTACTGCCTCGTGTTCTATTGTTGTTACTGCCTCGTGTTCTATTGTTGTTACTGCCTCGTTTTCTATTGTTGTTACTGCCTTGTGTTCTATTGTTGTTACTGCCTTGTGTTCTATTGTTGTAACTGCCTTGTGTTCTATTGTTGTTACTGCCTTGTGTTCTATTGTTGTTACTGCCTCGTGTTCTATTGTTGTTACTGCCTCATGTTCTATTGTTGTAACTGCCTTGTGTTCTATTGTTGTTACTGCCTTGTGTTCTATTGTTGTTACTGCCTCGTGTTCTATTGTTGTTACTGCCTCATGTTCTATTGTTGTTACTGCCTTGTGTTCTATTGTTGTTACTGCCTCGTGTTCTATTGTTGTTACTGCCTCGTGTTCTATTGTTGTTACTGCCTCGTGTTCTATTGTTGTTACTGCCTCGTGTTCTATTGTTGTTACTGCCTTGTGTTCTATTGTTGTTACTGCCTCGTGTTCTATTGTTGTTTCTGCCTCATGTTCCATTGTTGTTACTGCCTCATGTTCTATTGTTGTTACTGCCTCATGTTCTATTGTTGTTACTGCCTCATGTTCTATTGTTGTTACTGCCTCGTGTTCTATTGTTGTTACTGCCCCATGTTCTATTGTTGTTACTGCCTCATGTTCTATTGTTGTTACTGCCTCATGTTCTATTGTTGTTACTGCCTCGTGTTCTATTGTTGTTACTGCCTCATGTTCTATTGTTGTTACTGCCTCATGTTCTATTGTTGTTACTGCCTCATGTTCTATTGTTGTTACTGCCTCATGTTCTATTGTTGTTACTGCCTCGTGTTCTATTGTTGTTACTGCCTCATGTTCTATTGTTGTTACTGCCTCATGTTCTATTGTTGTTACTGCCTCATGTTCTATTGTTGTTACTGCCTCATGTTCTATTGTTGTTTCTGCCTCGTGTTCTATTGTTGTTACTGCCTCGTGTTCTATTGTTGTTACTGCCTCATGTTCTATTGTTGTTACTGCCTCATGTTCTATTGTTGTTTCTGCCTCGTGTTCTATTGTTGTTACTGCCTCGTATTCTATTGTTGTTACTGCCTCATGTTCTATTGTTGTTACTGCCTCGTGTTCTATTGTTGTTACTGCCTCGTGTTCTATTGTTGTTACTGCCTCATGTTCTATTGTTGTTACTGCCTCGTGTTCTATTGTTGTTACTGCCTCATGTTCTATTGTTGTTTCTGCCTCATGTTCTATTGTTGTTTCTGCCTCGTGTTCTATTGTTGTTACTGCCTCGTGTTCTATTGTTGTTACTGCCTCGTGTTCTATTGTTGTTACTGCCTCATGTTCTATTGTTGTTTCACAGAAGCTTCATTAAACACGAGTCACTCGTCTCTGAGTCAAACATTTCAAAAGTCCTGTGATAGTGATGGACAAATGAAGCTTCATGAAACAATGTCATGTTTCTTTTGGCCCACTAGGTGGCGCCTTTAGTTGAGACGGTGATATCATTTAGAATAACAGTGTGTATGTGAGTCATCAATGGTATCCACGTCTAAGGGGCTCTTTGTATAAACAAAGTGTGATTACAGCTGGAGGAGGAGTGAAGACATTATGACGTCATCATGGACTCTCGTAACCATCGTTCATCCAGATTTCAGAGCAACTTTATAAAGTAATGAGTTTAAAACATGTTCATGATGAGAAGTTACTGGATCTTGAAGAACATTCACTACATGACACCAGAGTTGATACTAGTTGATGTTTAATGACACCAGAGTTGATACGAGTTGATGTTTAATGACACCAGAGTTGATACTAGTTGATGTTTAATGACACCAGAGTTGATACTAGTTGATGTTTAATGACACCAGAGTTGATACTAGTTGATGTTTAATGACACCAGAGATGAAACTAGTTGATGTTTAATTTACCAGAGTTGATACTAGTTGATGTTTAATGACACCAGAGTTGATACTAGTTGATGTTTAATTTACCAGAGTTGATACTAGTTGATGTTTAATGACACCAGAGTTGATACTAGTTGATTTTTAATGACACCAGAGTTGATACTAGTTGATGTTAAATGACACCAGAGTTGATACTAGTTGATGTTTAATGACACCAGAGTTGATACTAGTTTATGTTTAATGACACCAGAGTTGATACTAGTTGATGTTTAATGACACCAGAGTTGATACTAGTTGACGTTTAATGACACCAGAGTTGATACTAGTTGATGTTTAATGACACCAGAGTTGATACTAGTTGATGTTTAATGACACCAGAGTTGATACTAGATGATGTTTAATGACACCAGAGTTGATACTAGTTGATGTTTAATGACACCAGAGTTGATACTAGTTGATGTTTAATTGATGTTTAATGACACCAGAGTTGATACTAGTTGATGTTTAATTGATGTTTAATGACACCAGCGTTGATACTAGTTGATGTTTAATTTACCATAGTTGATACTAGTTGATGTTTAATGACACCAGAGTTGATACTAGTTGATGTTTAATTTACCATAGTTGATACTAGTTGATGTTTAATGACACCAGAGTTGATACTAGTTGATGTTTAATTGATGTTTAATGACACCAGAGTAGATACTAGTTGATGTTTAATGACACCAGAGTTGATACTAGTTGATGTTTAATGACACCAGAGTTGATACTAGTTTATGTTTAATGACACCAGAGTTGATACTAGTTGATGTTTAATGACACCAGAGTTGATACTAGTTGACGTTTAATGACACCAGAGTTGATACTAGTTGATGTTTAATGACACCAGAGTTGATACTAGATGATGTTTAATGACACCAGAGTTGATACTAGTTGATGTTTAATGACACCAGAGTTGATACTAGTTGATGTTTAATTGATGTTTAATGACACCAGAGTTGATACTAGTTGATGTTTAATTGATGTTTAATGACACCAGAGTTGATACTAGTTGATGTTTAATTTACCATAGTTGATACTAGTTGATGTTTAATGACACCAGAGTTGATACTAGTTGGTGTTTAATTTACCAGAGTTGATACTAGTTGATGTTTAATGACACCAGAGTTGATACTAGTTGATGTTTAATTGATGTTTAATGACACCAGAGTTGATACTAGTTGATTTTTAATGACACCAGAGTTGATACTAGTTGATGTTTAATGACACCAGAGTTGATACTAGTTGATGTTTAATGACACCAGAGTTGATACTAGTTGACGTTTAATGACACCAGAGTTGATACTAGTTGATGTTTAATGACACCAGAATTGATACTAGTTGATGTTTAATGACACCAGAGTTGATATTAGACGATGTTTAATGACACCAGAGTTGATACTAGTTGCTGTTTAATGACACCAGAGTTGATACTAGTTGATGTTTAATTGATGTTTAATGACACCAGAGTTGATACTAGTTGATGTTTAATTGATGTTTAATGACACCAGAGTTGATACTAGTTGATGTTTAATGACACCAGAGTTGATACTAGTTGATGTTTAATGACACCAGAGTTGATACTAGTTGATGTTTAATGACACCAGAGTTGATACTAGTTGATGTTTAATGACACCAGAGTTGATACTAGTTGATGTTTAATGACACCAGAGTTGATACTAGTTGATGTTTAATGACACCAGAGTTGATACTAGTTGATGTTTAATGACACCAGAGTTGATACTAGTTGATGTTTAATGACACCAGAGATGATACTAGTTGATGTTTAATGACACCAGAGTTGATACTAGTTGATGTTTAATGACACCAGAGTTGATACTAGTTGATGTTTAATTGATGTTTAATGACACCAGAGTTGATACTAGTTGATGTTTAATGACACCAGAGATGATACTAGTTGATGTTTAATGACACCAGAGTTGATACTAGTTGATGTTTAATGACACCAGAGTTGATACTAGTTGATGTTTAATGACACCAGAGTTGATACTAGATGATGTTTAATGACACCAGAGTTGATACTAGTTGATTTTTAACGACACCAGAGTTGATACTAGTTGATGTTTAATTGATGTTTAATGACACCAGAGTTTATACTAGTTGATGTTTAATGACACCAGAGTTGATACTAGTTGATGTTTAATGACACCAGAGTTGATACTAGATGATATTTAATGACACCAGAGTTGATACTAGTTGATGTTTAATGACACTAGAGTTGATACTAGTTGATGTTCAATGACACCAGAGTTGATACTAGTTGATGTTTAATGACACAAGAGTTGATACTAGTTGATGTTTAATGACACCAGAGTTGATACTAGTTGATGTTTAATGACACCAGAGTTGATACTAGTTGATGTTTAATGACACCAGAGTTGATACTAGTTGATGTTTAATGACACCAGAGTTGATACTAGTTGATGTTTAATGACACCAGAGTTGATACTAGTTGATGTTTAATGACACCAGAGTTGATACTAGTTGATGTTTAATGACACCAGAATTGATACTAGTTGATGTTTAATGACACCAGAGTTGATACTAGTTGATGTTTAATGACACCAGAGATTATACTAGTTGATGTTTAATGACACCAGAGTTGATACTAGTTGATGTTTAATGACACCAGAGTTGATACTAGTTGATGTTTAATTGATGTTTAATGACACCAGAGTTGATACTAGTTGATGTTTAATGACACCAGAGATGATACTAGTTGATGTTTAATGACACCAGAGTTGATACTAGTTGATGTTTAATGACACCAGAGTTGATACTAGTTGATGTTTAATGACACCAGAATTGATACTAGTTGATGTTTAATGACACCAGAGTTGATACTAAATTGATGTTTAATGACACCAGAGTTGATACTGGTTGATGTTTAATGACACCAGAGATGATACTAGTTGATGTTTAATGACACCAGAGTTGATACTAGTTGATGTTTAATGACACCAGAGTTGATACTAGTTGATGTTTAATGACACCAGAGTTGATACTAGATGATGTTTAATGACACCAGAGTTGATACTAGTTGATTTTTAACGACACCAGAGTTGATACTAGTTGATGTTTAATTGATGTTTAATGACACCAGAGTTTATACTAGTTGATGTTTAATGACACCAGAGTTGATACTAGTTGATGTTTAATGACACCAGAGTTGATACTAGATGATGTTTAATGACACCAGAGTTGATACTAGTTGATGTTTAATGACACTAGAGTTGATACTAGTTGATGTTCAATGACACCAGAGTTGATACTAGTTGATGTTTAATGACACAAGAGTTGATACTAGTTGATGTTTAATGACACCAGAGTTGATACTAGTTGATGTTTAATGACACCAGAGTTGATACTAGTTGATGTTTAATTACACCAGAGTTGATACTAGTTGATGTTTAATGACACCAGAGTTGATACTAGTTGATGTTTAATGACACCAGAGTTGATACTAGTTGATGTTTAATGACACCAGAGTTGATACTAGTTGATGTTTAATGACACCAGAATTGATACTAGTTGATGTTTAATGACACCAGAGTTGATACTAGTTGATGTTTAATGACACCAGAGATTATACTAGTTGATGTTTAATGACACCAGAGTTGATACTAGTTGATGTTTAATGACACCAGAGTTGATACTAGTTGATGTTTAATTGATGTTTAATGACACCAGAGTTGATACTAGTTGATGTTTAATGACACCAGAGATGATACTAGTTGATGTTTAATGACACCAGAGTTGATACTAGTTGATGTTTAATGACACCAGAGTTGATACTAGTTGATGTTTAATGACACCAGAATTGATACTAGTTGATGTTTAATGACACCAGAGTTGATACTAAATTGATGTTTAATGACACCAGAGTTGATACTGGTTGATGTTTAATGACACCAGAGATGATACTAGTTGATGTTTAATGACACCAGAGTTGATACTAGTTGATGTTTAATGACACCAGAGTTGATACTAGTTGATGTTTAATTGATGTTTAATGACACCAGAGTTGATACTAGTTGATGTTTAATGACACCAGAGTTGATACTAGTTGATGTTTAATGACACCAGAGTTGATACTAGTTGATGTTTAATTGATGTTTAATGACACCAGAGTTGATACTAGTTGATGTTTAATGACACCAGAGATGATACTAGTTGATGTTTAATGACACCAGAGTTGATACTAGTTGATGTTTAATGACACCAGAGTTGATACTAGTTGATGTTTAATGACACCAGAATTGATACTAGTTGATGTTTAATGACACCAGAGTTGATACTAGTTGATGTTTAATGACACCAGAGTTGATACGAGTTGATGTTTAATGACACCAGAGTTGATACTAGTTGATGTTTAATGACACCAGAGTTGATACTAGTTGATGTTTAATGACACCAGAGTTGATACTAGTTGATGTTTAATGACACCAGAGTTGATACTAGTTGATGTTTAATGACACCAGAGTTGATACTAGTTGATGTTTAATGACACCAGAGTTGATACTAGTTGATGTTTAATGACACCAGAGTTGATACTAGTTGATGTTTAATGACACCAGAGTTGATACTAGTTGATGTTTAATGACACCAGAGTTGATACTAGTTGATGTTTAATGACACCAGAGTTGATACTAGTTGATGTTTAATGACACCAGAGTTGATACTAGTTGATGTTTAATGACACCAGAGTTGATACTAGTTGATGTTTAATGACACCAGAGTTGATACTAGTTGATGTTTAATGACACCAGAGTTGATACTAGTTGATGTTTAATGACACCAGAATTGATACTAGTTGATGTTTAATGACACCAGAGTTGATACTAGTTGATGTTTAATGACACCAGAGTTGATACTAGTTGATGTTTAATGACACCAGAGTTGATACTAGTTGATGTTTAATGACACCAGAGTTGATACTAGTTAATGTTTAATTACACCAGAATTGATACTAGTTGATGTTTAATGACACCAGAGTTGATACTAGTTGATGTTTAATGACACCAGAGTTGATACTAGTTGATGTTTAATGACACCAGAATTGATACTAGTTGATGTTTAATGACACCAGAGTTGATACTAGTTGATGTTTAATGACACCAGAGATTATACTAGTTGATGTTTAATGACACCAGAGTTGATACTAGTTGATGTTTAATGACACCAGAGTTGATACTAGTTGATGTTTAATTGATGTTTAATGACACCAGAGTTGATACTAGTTGATGTTTAATGACACCAGAGATTATACTAGTTGATGTTTAATGACACCAGAGTTGATACTAGTTGATGTTTAATGACACCAGAGTTGATACTAGTTGATGTTTAATTGATGTTTAATGACACCAGAGTTGATACTAGTTGATGTTTAATTGATGTTTAATGACACCAGAGATGATACTAGTTGATGTTTAATGACACCAGAGTTGATACTAGTTGATGTTTAATGACACCAGAGTTGATACTAGTTGATGTTTAATGACACCAGAATTGATACTAGTTGATGTTTAATGACACCAGAGTTGATACTAAATTGATGTTTAATGACACCAGAGTTGATACTGGTTGATGTTTAATGACACCAGAGATGATACTAGTTGATGTTTAATGACACCAGAGTTGATACGAGTTGATGTTTAATGACACCAGAGTTGATACTAGTTGATGTTTAATGACACCAGAGTTGATACTAGTTGATGTTTAATGACACCAGAGTTGATACTAGTTGATGTTTAATGACACCAGAGTTGATACTAGTTGATGTTTAATGACACCAGAGTTGATACTAGTTGATGTTTAATGACACCAGAGTTGATACTAGTTGATGTTTAATGACACCAGAGTTGATACTAGTTGATGTTTAATGACACCAGAGTTGATACTAGTTGATGTTTAATGACACCAGAGTTGATACTAGTTGATGTTTAATGACACCAGAGTTGATACTAGTTGATGTTTAATGACACCAGAGTTGATACTAGTTGATGTTTAATGACACCAGAGTTGATACTAGTTGATGTTTAATGACACCAGAGTTGATACTAGTTGATGTTTAATGACACCAGAGTTGATACTAGTTGATGTTTAATGACACCAGAATTGATACTAGTTGATGTTTAATGACACCAGAGTTGATACTAGTTGATGTTTAATGACACCAGAGTTGATACTAGTTGATGTTTAATGACACCAGAGTTGATACTAGTTAATGTTTAATTACACCAGAATTGATACTAGTTGATGTTTAATGACACCAGAGTTGATACTAGTTGATGTTTAATGACACCAGAGTTGATACTAGTTGATGTTTAATGACACCAGAATTGATACTAGTTGATGTTTAATGACACCAGAGTTGATACTAGTTGATGTTTAATGACACCAGAGATTATACTAGTTGATGTTTAATGACACCAGAGTTGATACTAGTTGATGTTTAATGACACCAGAGTTGATACTAGTTGATGTTTAATTGATGTTTAATGACACCAGAGTTGATACTAGTTGATGTTTAATGACACCAGAGATTATACTAGTTGATGTTTAATGACACCAGAGTTGATACTAGTTGATGTTTAATGACACCAGAGTTGATACTAGTTGATGTTTAATTGATGTTTAATGACACCAGAGTTGATACTAGTTGATGTTTAATTGATGTTTAATGACACCAGAGATGATACTAGTTGATGTTTAATGACACCAGAGTTGATACTAGTTGATGTTTAATGACACCAGAGTTGATACTAGTTGATGTTTAATGACACCAGAATTGATACTAGTTGATGTTTAATGACACCAGAGTTGATACTAAATTGATGTTTAATGACACCAGAGTTGATACTGGTTGATGTTTAATGACACCAGAGATGATACTAGTTGATGTTTAATGACACCAGAGTTGATACTAGTTGATGTTTAATGACACCAGAGTTGATACTAGTTGATGTTTAATTGATGTTTAATGACACCAGAGTTGATACTAGTTGATGTTTAATGACACCAGAGTTGATACTAGTTGATGTTTAATGACACCAGAGTTGATACTAGTTGATGTTTAATTGATGTTTAATGACACCAGAGTTGATACTAGTTGATGTTTAATGACACCAGAGATGATACTAGTTGATGTTTAATGACACCAGAGTTGATACTAGTTGATGTTTAATGACACCAGAGTTGATACTAGTTGATGTTTAATGACACCAGAATTGATACTAGTTGATGTTTAATGACACCAGAGTTGATACTAGTTGATGTTTAATGACACCAGAGTTGATACTAGTTGATGTTTAATGACACCAGAGTTGATACTAGTTGATGTTTAATGACACCAGAGTTGATACTAGTTGCTGTTTAATGACACCAGAGTTGATACTAGTTGATGTTTAATGACACCAGAGTTGATACTAGTTGATGTTTAATGACACCAGAGTTGATACTAGTTGATGTTTAATGACACCAGAGTTGATACTAGTTGATGTTTAATGACACCAGAGTTGATACTAGTTGATGTTTAATGACACCAGAGTTGATACGAGTTGATGTTTAATGACACCAGAGTTGATACTAGTTGATGTTTAATGACACCAGAGTTGATACTAGTTGATGTTTAATGACACCAGAGTTGATACTAGTTGATGTTTAATGACACCAGAGTTGATACTAGTTGATGTTTAATGACACCAGAGTTGATACTAGTTGATGTTTAATGACACCAGAGTTGATACTAGTTGATGTTTAATGACACCAGAGTTGATACTAGTTGATGTTTAATGACACCAGAGTTGATACTAGTTGATGTTTAATGACACCAGAGTTGATACTAGTTGATGTTTAATGACACCAGAGTTGATACTAGTTGATGTTTAATGACACCAGAGTTGATACTAGTTGATGTTTAATGACACCAGAGTTGATACTAGTTGAAAGTCAGGACAGAGTTATGCTAATAATTCAACTGTAAGATGATTTTATCGTTTTCTTCTTATCTTTCAGATCATATATGTTTTATAAATTTGACGTTTAATAAACATTTCACTGAACTAACAAAGAAAATAAAGTTCAAACTCTTCTCTAAACGTGTCAAAGATTTGCATATATTTTCACCTTCGATGTGTCGGATTCAGAGAGAGATTAACTTCTGTATAATTTACTCGACTTAATTAGGAGAATATTTACTTTAATGCATTTTATACATTATTTTTATAATGTGTCTCGGATGTTTCAGGTTTTCTTAGAAAGAGTGAAAGTGTTTGACACACAAACATGATCACGTGATAATAAAACACTGTAGATCCACCAGAGCTCAAGTCAAGCATGTAAAACGAATCCCCGTGAGAAACACTGATCGTGTTCAGACACTTTATTTGAATTTCCGTCTTTCAATTTCCATCTGTGGCTGCAGGCGTCAGGCGCCCACGTTACTCCGCGACACCAACATCCACGCAGTCTGGGTTGAATCCAGCAGGTCTTGTAAAACATCTCGCTGAAGGAAAGTCTTTCTGGAACATGACGTTTCAACTCTGATGAGGAAAATTACATTGAGTTTTAGGCGTGTGTTTGAGTCTCACTTTTTTAACACTTTAGTTTGTTTTGAAAATATTACTAACATCAACATTGACTTTATTAAAAAGACGAGCATTAATAGACGTGGCTGGTAGATTCTTGAGTTCAAGTGCAGAAGATGACGTGAGATTCAGGTTCTGTGGTTTGAAGACGCCCTCGAGATGGAAGCAGCAGAAATGATGAAAATGTGCTTCAGGACCTGAATGTAAAGATATGTCTGCTGGTCCAGAAGAGGATTCGACAGCATGTCTCTCACAAGTAAACTCACTCCTACTTATTTAAAGGCCAGATTGTTGTACTTGCACTTGCTGGTGGTAAAAATACAAAAGTATATCGAGGAGAAAACTTGATCTGATCACACAGTTGTAGAATCAAAATGCCGCTCAAAAATCTTTTAGCAACAAGGGTTACCAAGGCAACCATTTTGTAATTTTTATTCAGTTATTTTTAAATAAATTACAAATATTGTATTTAAAAGAAGAGTCTTGACGGTCATTTAAAGGAAGACTTGTTACAAAAAACAACAACATTTATGTCCACACGAGTCTTTTTATATTATTAATTTACTTTTGTATCAAGTTAAGTTTTGTCGAAAGTATTGGATAAAACATACACGACAAACATTCCTGAACATCACAGTTAAAGGAGAGAAACATATTTGTCTTGTGTGGACAAAAGAACATTCACTGAATAATTTGGTTTCAATGTCAAAGATTCAAATCTGAAAACTCTTTCAGCGAAGAGACTCAAACACTTGAAGTATTTTTCTTAGATTTGACCTCATTAAACCAAAGTTAACGCTGAGTTTTCCTGCTGGTGAACTGCTGCTGACCTTACGTAACGAAGTACTATTGAAGCTGAAACCACTGTTTCATTAAAACACTGCATCCTTATTAGAGCCGGAAGCGAAGGAGGAACGAAGGATCATGAAGACGAGAGAAACACCATCAAATTAGAATCAGTGCAGAACATGAAACACCTTGAGCTTTAGCTCAGGTTGTGAGAACGTCTCAGTAAATTGCTCTAAAAGAAAGTTTTGATGCAAAAGAGCTTCTAACGAGCTGAGTTTGATGAAAGATGACACATCTGTAGTTAAGTATGAATCAACTGAGAAGACATTTACAGCAAAACAATCATCATTTCAAGTTCTATTCACTGTATTCTTGAAGAACCACTTAAACAACTCGCTTCCATTACTTCCTTGTCTATAATTTATATTGATTTATTTTTAGGATGTCTATCATCTCAAAACTTCTACAACATGTGAACCATATATTTGGATATTCTTTGATTTTTTTATCTGGCCACAATTTAAAAACTTTCTTGTATTCGACTCAATGTTTTTGCTCCAGTTTAGATTCAATTTAAACTAGAAAAAAAAGTCCTTTCTTCAAGTCACTGACCCTTGTGTTATCTCAGAGTCAAGGTTAAAGTTGATACGATGATCATATATGAATCCTCTAATTTTAATTCTGTTCAAGACGACTCGACAGACTTAAACATTACAAGAACATTGAAAACAAAACCTAAAAACCCATCGAGACGAGACCAAAGTACCAGAAACAAATCAACATAAAAAAAACGATACATTTTATTTTTGATTTGCTTTGAACACGAGGGGTTTTCACTGGACTTTCTGGATAAAGAAATAAGAAAATGTTTTTTTAGGCAGTGGACATGTTGGAGTAGATCAGTGTGTAACCATCAGGTTTAGTGACTTGGGTTCATTGTAACTCATGATAAGATGAAAGTAAATAAGATCATCTCAGCTTCTCTAAAAGTAATGAAGATTCATTTTTCTTTGAGTTATTTACTCAACACATGTTGGAGTTTTCTTTCAGAAGCTACTTGAACCTTCTCTTCTATAGTCGCTCTCAACATGATGAACGAACAAAACTTGACAAGTGGTTCCTCACGTGGAACTGAAAACAAAGTGGATGAATGCTAAGGAAGTGCTGATGTCTACGCAGCAGTTTGGAAATAGAGCATGAAAGTGAGAGTCTCTGGGTAATTACACGAGCCCTTTGCTCAATATACACTGATATTCAGGGACCATCGCAATTACAACGCATGAGTGATGGTGGCATTCATCTGGATCTGCCAGGAAGGAAGGATCATGAGGACATTAATTGGTGAGATCCACTCAGCGCCCGACAGCTGTGAGGCCGTCGTTTCTATGGCTGTAAATGAGCACAGCTGCTTTTTTACTACCTGCAAACTTTCTTCGCTCAATTTCAGTTGCTTCGGTTGCACAAACCACAGCCGGCGCAACCGTGTCATTTCCCATTCATTTGTTTGATCGACAAGTCGGATTCATTCGAGAGTCGCAGGAAGTGAAGATCTGCTGTCAAGAGCAGCTGTGAAGTTTTCAAACTCGTGACTCATTTATCCTTCAACTCATTCTGCTGCGTGTTTGTTGCTCTGGCAGGAAACTTTGAGAAGAATCCTGTTTACTTTCTTGAGCAGCAACAAGAACTGGACCTGGAGGTGCAGCCGACCTGCAGCTCAGAACCTTCAAATCCTGATTGATTGATTTTCATTTAGTACGAGCAAAAGGTCTTTGTCGTCCAGCTCTTCCCGAGGTGTTCCCGAACCAAATCTCTCCAGCGGGTCCTGGGTCTCCTCACATGTCGTGTATCAATGTTTACAGTAAACATAAATAAGTGAACAGTTTAATTATTTCCAAAAGGCCTTTTTCCAGAGTCTAGTTGGAGAAATCTGAGATTCTGACTCTTGGATTTAAAGTTACATTTTTAATCATCAAACCTTTGATTGAATATTGTTTCAGACTTTAAGTAGAAGCTCAATTGTTACTGGTTCCATTAATGTGCCAAAAAAATCTTCTGAGATTAATAGAAAAGTGTCAATGTTTGATCTAAATATCTGTTTGATAGATATTTAGATCAAACATTGTGTTAATGGCGGGAACTGGCGCTCTGTGACTTTGGGTTTTAATCTGAACTGAAGTGTTTTATATTTTTATCATTAAATCACATCCATGCAAAATGAAAAGCAACATCTGAGTCTAACTGACACTTTTTTAATGAGAAAAATGCATATTATTCAAAGAAAGTGAGCAGCGTGATCCACCAAAACAATCTCATAATAATATAAAATCAATATCATTAAAAACTTACTCCAAAAGTCAATTATGGATCCAAATCTCAAAAAGCCAAGAAGATTAAACAACGATCTGTAATCGCTCTTTTGATTCAAACAAAAGTAGTTAATCGATCATTTCACGTCTAAAAATATCTACTAATTCAACCACAGAAACGCTCGTCGCGACGATGTTCTCTTGAACCGCGAACGTATAACGACACATGTGTAACAGAGTCCAAACATAGAGGTGTAGCTGACATTAGTCTCCCAGGTAAGTAACCAACCGTCGGATCAATGTGAAGAAGACTCATCAGTCGAGGCCACATCCTTCCATCTGGCATTTTCAGCTCTTGTTAAAGGTCAGAACGAACACTCGGACTAATGTCTCTCACCAATTAAAGATGTCGTGTATGTTCTGTCAGAATCCAATACTTTATTTTTACCCTTTCATTTCTTTGCAGTTGAAGTTCTTTCATGAACACAAAATGACTTGTATTTCGTTTCATAAAGCTAAAGTTCAAAAATGAAAAACAAAAAAATTCCCCAAAGAAACCAAACCCCACAAACAAACAATCGTCTGATCGATAACGTCACGAAAAAATAAGGCTGAAAGAAGACGTCATTAAAACTAGACTTGTTAGGGGTAAAGTACACAAAACTGACACATAGATGTTAACACAAACACACAACAGCAACATAGAAAGGAATAAGGAAAAAAAGTTATCCAGAAGAAATAAGATAAGATAAGATAAACTTATGCACCAAACCTTGTCAGACAAACTTCCTACATTGTTGTTGCTCAGGACGTTCACCGGGTTTAACTTCTTGAAGTGGAAGATTTGGGTTTATTTAGCAGAGTTTGAAAAATAATCTCTTAAACATCTTCAGACAGAGAGATGAACAGAGCAGGAAGAAAAAAAAAGAAGCAACAAGCGTCACTAACTTACAGAAGTGTAGGTACACAGTTGACATGTTGAAGGAAAGTTGTTGTAAGAAGTTCTAAATACTTTCTTATAAGGTTATGATTGTGAAGAAGATTAAAAGAGAAAAAAGCAACAAATGCTTGTAACGTTGAAACGTTCCGTATCTTAAAGCCTGACAATCATCCAAGAGCCTTGTCCAGAGAAAGTCTGTCTCATCCGCTTGAACTCCTTCTGATCCTCGTGACACTAACTCTGATCATCTCATAGTTGCTCCTCACAAGACTCTATCCGTCGGCGAACACTCGTCCGAACCACCTCGTCATCGATTCTAATAAAGACACTGAACGTTCAATAAATCAGATTCTTCTTCAACCGAGTCGGTTCGATGCTGATCCAGCAGAATCCAGGAAATTAAAGTTTCAGTGAAGAACAAAGTCCTAAGAGCAGGTCATTAGAGAAAGGACGGATGGAAGGAGTTCAAATTCAACAAAACATTGTAGGTGGTGGTGCTCACAGCTGGACGCCAACGAAGAGTTAACTAGTCTAGTTAACTTAACTCTGAGAATAGAGTCCGACACGTTTGTTGGATCCGACGCCGTCGCCTCTCCTGCAGCCACAGGTTCCAGCCCTGCAGCATTAATCTCAATAACAGCAGCTAATGAGAGGCTGACTGGCACATTCGTCTGCTCCGAGACCTCATGAAGACCACGAAGAAGCCACGGCAGATAAATGCTTCAGACTCAGCAGTAATTAGGGAAACGAGCTTGTTCAATTATGCAATCCATCAGAAGATAACCAGCGTCTGACACCGAGCTCTGAGACGAGAACGTTGGACCAGGATACGAACACCCAGAGGAGTGTGAGGTCCTGCAGGTCTCCTGAGGTCCAACAGCATCCATCGAACCTCCTGAAGACTCTGTGACAAGAATCAGATCCTCAAACACCTGCACGACTCACCTGAAGGAACGTTGTCCCGGATTATTGTTATTATGACACAATAATAATAATATGAAATATAAGCAATCCTTCTGAAGCTCCTTCATCTGAGCATCACAAGGTTGACATTATAAGGTTTAAAATAAATGTGGCGACAGGTTTCTCAGTTGATTTATGATCAGACGACGCCACCTGAGGTTTAGGCCCAGGATATATGCAATTAATAAAAAGTAGGTTTGTTAATACAACAAGACAACCAGATGTGATTATAAATAAATGTTTATATTTTATTTACCAACCAAAAATACTAAAAAAAACATCTTACCGCGTGATCTTGATAAACCACCATGTGAACGACGCAGCGAACATGCAGGAGGAGACGCTCCTGACACTCATTCAGTCAAATTACAATTAGTCTGTTCATGAGATCAAAAACCAAAAATCAAGCGTATGGGATCGTTTCATAAATATTTATCATTTTGCAAACAAAATAATGACAGATTACAATTGAATATAAAGCAAAACCACCAAACATTTAGGTCCATAAAAGGTGGAGAAAATAAACATGCAAAACAAACTCAAAAACATACAAACAATAAATTGAAAATAATCCCAGAACTTCCGCTTGACTGACAGGCTCTCAAACCTCAAGGAGTCGCCTTCACACTCACCAGAAACACCAGCAACACACTCTACACAGAGCAGTCCAATGAGACACATTGAGGCATAATCGGCTGAAGAAACTCAAAAAACACGACAGCAGACCTGGTGGTTCAGGAAGTTACCAGAAGTTACCAGAAGTTACCAGAAGTTACCAGAAGTTACCAGAAGTTACCAGAAGTTACCAGAAGCCAATGTTTGACCCGTCGAGCTCTGAGCTGTGCTGTCGTCTACTGTGATAACAATCAACTACTTCCTGGTCGGGGGGGTCCCAATAATAAAGGGTCACACTCACTACATGAGGTCAACTCAAACTCACCTGCTCCACCAAGCCTGCACTCTCTTCTTCGCCTCTCTCCATCGCTCTGAACAATCCATCCCTATTAGTTGAACTCTATATTTTTTATTTTCTATATAACAGATTTTCGAGAGAGTTTAATTTATTTGTATTTAAGAAAGAATTAAATCGTATTTAAGAAAGATAAAACATTTAGATTAACAGTTGAACTTCAATTTAAAATGTTGAATAAATTCAGTTTGTATATAAAATGGCAAAAACAAAAAGTAAATACAATGATAAATTCTTACATATGTTTCTACATGATTTTAGTTTTACTCTTAAATAAATATTTTGGGACTGATTTGTTTCAAGCCACAGAGAAAAGCAATGGTAACAAATAAAAAATTATATTTGAAGGAAATGAAATTATTAAGTTCAAGTTTGATCTGTAAGAGCAATTTGAGAACAAATCACCTTCAAAAGTGATGATGAAGGAACGATGCCTTGTTTTCAGAGCTCACTAGGTGGCGCACTCACAGGTAATAACAGAGTGACGTCCAGTCGGCGTTGGAAACAAAAAAAACTTCTTCATCATTCCTTCAATCAATGTTTTCTTGATCAAAGACTTATTATAGATTATTGTCAAATAAAAATTAGTCATTTTAGTCACATTTCTTTCAAGTTTTATTCACTTATTTGTTTGGCTTTGAATCAGTTTTTTTTCATCTCCACGGTTGAAAATAGTGAAATGTTGACGTTGTATTTCCATTTATTAACATTCCTGCAGAGATATTCCAGGCCGCTCACGTCCACGTCGCTTCGGAAGGTTATTCTAGGTAATGTGTAGCCATGTGTAATCAGAACACGTCGTATTCCCATGTTGCATTTAAAGCCTCCTCCCCACAGACTCTGAATTCATAAATGCAGATGTTCGAGTCTTCCTTCACATTTGGCAGCCAGACTCCGCTTAAGGCTTCGGTTTACTCGGGAATACATCAGCAAGTTGTTTGTTTAAAGTTAAGCAAGTTTCAACTTCTTGGCATCGAAGCAGACGAAGAGTAGTTTGCCACAAATAATCTGGATCCACTGGCAATCTGGCTCCAGCCATGTGTAAAGGGATGATTCTCGGGGACCCCGGGGAGGTTCTGGTCCACGCGGCGCTAAAGATCACATACATGTGCTCAGACTCACCTCCTGGATTCATCGTTGCAGGGGAAGAAGTTTGAAGAAACCATTCTCACATTTACTCAAATCTCAGTTCGTGGCATCACTCCAAACTTCCTGCTGGATTTAAAATGTCCTTTCATGCTGTTTTCTTCGTAGCTTCGGGACTAAATTATGCTGAAATGCAAATGAAACCTCAGACCACGTCATTAATTTCCATTATTTAACCTTAGCTCTGAACTTTTGCCTGGAATAAAGTGCTGTTTGATTTTATAGCTTAGTTGCTTCTCCTGGCTTTAGTAAAACATGCATCTTAAACGTGTAGCAAATGAAGAAACGCTGATAAAGGATTAACTTATTAGGCAAATACAAGAACAAAGCTCCATGAAAGGACTCGAGGTTTTGACGTGCCCAGCAAAAATGAAAACTATCTTGTTAAGTGCTTATTTTATTTCAAACTAAGCTGAGACTCCGTTCTCGTCAGAGTCTTGTCTCTTGTCCTGGAACTTTGGAATCAGAGATTCTGGCCTCAGGATCCTTGACCTTTGCTGACCCTGTTTTAAGGTCATGCTTTAATATTGAGCGTCACATTCAAACTCTTCACAAAAGACTGCATACGTTTATTAAAATGAACAGAGTCATTTTCTATTTTTAACTTTTTATTAATATAAAAATGATTCATTTTAAGGGATATTTGTATTTGTTTTCATTGTTTTATTTCTAGATCACGATTCTTAACTTCCCAGATCACTTTTATATGTTATACTTTCAGATGAATCATCTACAGACCAGAATATTTCTTTGGATTTTTATGTTCTCAACCGTCAATAAATGTGTTTCTGACAGAATCAGCTTCTTTGAGCCTTTAATAAAACTGAACATTATAAACTGTCAAATATTTCCTTCTTGTCGTTAACTCTCATAAGGCCAAATAAATGAGTTAAAATTCATATTTCAAAGTTTCACATCAATGAAAATATTTATCATAATTTGCCTCTTATTTATTATTACATTTGTATTTTAACAACCATAGCAAACAGTCTGCAGGAGGTTTGAGGAGTTAATATGTTTATTACAGGTTTTGTGCTACACTGACTAGCTGTCAATCAATCCAGGGATGAATGTAAGTAAGTAAGTATTTTTTATTTGTATAGAGCTTTTCCAGACCAGGGTCACAAAGCGCTTAAACAATCAAAACAATATTCAATAAAGTATATACTTTAAAGATCAAGATAAAACTGATAACACAACAGGAGTTCCAGAAAATCAAGGAAAAGCCTGAACAAATAAAAATGTCTTAAGATGTTTCTTGAAGGAGTCAGTAGATCATCAAACACAGATGTTTCTTGAAGGAGTCAGTAGATCATCAAACACAGATGTTTCTTGAAGGAGTCAGTAGATCATCAAACACAGATGTTTCTTGAAGGAGTCAGTAGATCATCAAACACAGATGTTTCTTGAAGGAGTCAGTAGATCATCAAACACAGATGTTTCTTAAAGGAGTCAGTAGATCATCAAACACAGATGTTTCTTGAAGGAGTCAGTAGATCATCAAACACAGATGTTTCTTGAAGGAGTCAGTAGATCATCAAACACAGAGATGTTTCTTGAAGGAGTCAGTAGATCATCAAACACAGATGTTTCTTGAAGGAGTCAGTAGATCATCAAACACAGATGTTTCTTGAAGGAGTCAGTAGATCATCAAACACAGATGTTTCTTGAAGGAGTCAGTAGATCATCAAACACAGAGATGTTTCTTGAAGGAGTCAGTAGATCATCAAACACAGATGTTTCTTGAAGGAGTCAGTAGATCATCAAACACAGATGTTTCTTAAAGGAGTCAGTAGATCATCAAACACAGATGTTTCTTGAAGGAGTCAGTCGATCATCAAACACAGATGTTTCTTGAAGGAGTCAGTAGATCATCAAACACAGATGTTTCTTGAAGGAGTCAGTAGATCATCAAACACACATGTTTCTTGAAGGAGTCAGTAGATCATCAAACACAGATGTTTCTTGAAGGAGTCAGTAGATCATCAAACACAGATGTTTCTTGAAGGAGTCAGTAGATCATCAAACACAGATGTTTCTTAAAGGAGTCAGTAGATCATCAAACACAGATGTTTCTTGGAGGAGTCAGTAGATCATCAAACACAGATGTTTCTTAAAGGAGTCAGTAGATCATCAAACACAGATGTTTCTTGAAGGAGTCAGTAGATCATCAAACACAGAGATGTTTCTTGAAGGAGTCAGTAGATCATCAAACACAGATGTTTCTTGAAGGAGTCAGTAGATCATCAAACACAGATGTTTCTTAAAGGAGTCAGTAGATCATCAAACACAGATGTTTCTTGAAGGAGTCAGTAGATCATCAAACACAGATGTTTCTTGAAGGAGTCAGTAGATCATCAAACACAGAGATGTTTCTTGAAGGAGTCAGTAGATCATCAAACACAGATGTTTCTTGAAGGAGTCAGTAGATCATCAAACACAGATGTTTCTTAAAGGAGTCAGTAGATCATCAAACACAGATGTTTCTTGAAGAGGTCAGTAGATCATCAAACACAGATGTTTCTTGAAGGAGTCAGTAGATCATCAAACACAGATGTTTCTTGAAGGAGTCATTAGATCATCAAACACAGATGTTTCTTAAAGGAGTCAGTAGAACATCAAGCGCAAAGAGAGAGAAGATCGTTCCAAAGCTTAGGAGCAACAGCCTGAAAAGATTTCTCTCCTCTGGTCCTGAAACGTGTGCGAGGAACCATAGGTAGATTCTGATCTTGTGAATGGCACTTGATGATCACAAATGATGTCGACCTATCGACCCCTGAATATGTCTGTGAGGTCATGAGGATCATCTGGACCTCCAGGTTCCTCCTGATCCATGTTGTAATGTCAAATCTTTTACTCAAATGTTTCTCTACGTTGATGTTAACCTTGTTGTTCAGGGTCGCACCTGAGCCTCGACAGCCGGGATGTTTCCTTGAGTCTCTTCCTCAGGTGTTGGCTGGTTTTCCAGAGGGATGTTGTTGACGCCTGCAACTATTCCTTCACCTGGCTGGTGTTTCTTCCTGGACTTGTTCGGGCAGTTTTCCACTGAAACACACGCCGGATGTGAAACTCAATGAGACCTTGAAGTGTCGTCCTACGTTCACGTTACGATTAGGTTTTAGATTCTCTTTTTGATTGTTTAATAATTCATACAAACGTGAGCGTCATCGCTGGAATATGTTTTTCTTCTCAGGAACTCATACATTTTCAAAGAGCGACATTTACCTCCTGGATGATGTTTACATTAGTTTGACGCCGACATGTGCGTCGCTGACGATGTGTTTCTTGTTTTTCAAAACCTCGATTTTAAATCCATTAGCGATAATCATTAGAGATTCAACTATTTTGTTTTGGGTTAAATCTGTTTCATGAGCAAACCATTGTTGCAAAGAAAGTCATATTTATGAAGATTAAAACTACTGAATTAAAGAATATGAATGAATCCATTTCTTTGAGTTTATTTAACAATATTTATAAAACACGACAAACAGATGTCGGTCTCAGGAGCCAAAAAAAACATTTTTGTTTTCCTTACTTTCCTACAAATGATTCTCATTTTTAGGTTTGAACTTTGACCCAACAGTGCTGAAGTGACACATGGCGTCTCTTCTTCTGAGTGACACTTGAACTCCAAACTGAAAGTGTGAAGCTGTCACAGCGACCTGTCAGCGCGACCTGAAGCGACATCAGGCGCCACAATAAACAACCTTTTAAAGCCTTAATAAAATCATTCTCCACAGAGCATCTCAGTTAAACCTCAACTAGTTAAAGTTGTTTTGACTGTAAACTGATAAAAGTTCCAACAACAAGAAAGATTTAATTCAGCTTCATTATCAATTGTTTTACGTCACATGATATCAAACCGTTAAACAGCTACAGTCGTTATTTTCCAACAGAAAAAAACCTTTTGTGTCGTTATTGAAGATATTTCAAATAAATGTTTCTGTGCACCTCAGTTCTGTGGGTCCCTCAATAACACTCAGCTTATTAAATTAAAATCACCCCTGCAGTCTCTCCTTAGGTTTCCTGGTTCCAGTCCGTGGTGTCAGATCTCATGCAGCTAAAGTTCACCTCCTTCTAGTTCCTCGTTGTATTTTCTCGCCGGTAACTTTTCAAGTTTATTCCACATTATTTATTATTTTATTTATTTTATTTGTTCTATGTTTTAATTTGTTTGTAGTTTTATAATTGCAATTCAATTATTAAATAAATAATAGTAAATAAATATTGAACAGTCTCGTGTCTCTGCCTCCAGATAATCACTTTATTTCCTGGTTCTGTCTCCGTCTCTGTGTCCAAACCATCTTGGTTTCGTGGACAATCCTCCTCACACAACATCAAACACTTATACAATAGACACAAAGTTTAGAAAAGCGTCCAAATCAATCGGACGGAATGTGTCACGAAGAGAACCGTCGTCATCAACTCACTCTTTTGTGAACCAACTCGAAGTTTGTGGAGATGAAGCTTCTCATCAGGAGGTCGATTTCCTTTTTAAACAACTTTCCTTCATGTTTCCTTTCAAGTTCAATGTATTACGTCGTAAATACCTGAATTGGCATTTTCCTGCAACTTGTGCTCATAGGCGACGACAAAACCAATAACGATGTCAACATCAGAGGCTTTGAAGTGATTTATGGAGAGTTTTGTAGCGAGATGCTCATCATGGGAGGTTTGCTGTCATCCTGTAATCGCTGCTTTTCAAGCCCGGCTATGATTTTGCACATAAAACAAACCCACAAGCTGTCGATCTCAGCGTTAATTATTTCTGCTAATTTTTCTGTGTGTGTTGAAGGAGGTCGGTCTGGAACCGTCACTGTCACACACTTTTGATTTATTCGATTATTCAGGGAATTTTCCTGCTCAGAAGGAAGGTTCATTATATATAAATATACTGTAATGATATTTAAATTATTATATATAAATATACTGTGATACCTCTGGTCTTATATAATCATCAAATATGATGAAAATTTAACAAAGACCAAGACATCCCGACTTTCAAATAAAATTGAATTGAACTTTAACCTCTGTCGCCTCCAGTGACACGAATGCATCACTTCCTGTAAAACAACCTCAATCGTAATAAGCCTCGACACAGAAAACAGACATTTTGTTTTTATGTGATTTGATTCTCTTTAATGACTGTTTTTATAGACATCATCACATTAGAAGTGAGTGATTGAGCCCCGAGCCGTGAATCTATCATCCACTTAGGCCCAAAACATCTTCCTGGGCTAAGTGATTAAATTAATGAATTCTATTCACAAGACGAGGATTCATCACACGAGTCAGAAGCAGCTTTTTTTTTTTACAGCCTCACAAACTGACCTGTGTTATTTAGCTCTTGAGTTTATGAACTTGTGTTGCTACTTTCATCACATCCTGGATGTTTAGATCCTCCAAAGACAACATGAAACATTAAGGTTGAAGGAAATGTACTTTAGACTTTAGTCCCCAAAGTGAGGTGCATTGTGGGTGGAGTCAGTGAAATCCACTGTATTTTAACCAAGTCACCAATGTTTGAAATGACGAAGCAGATTCAATTCTAGTAGCTGTTAAGCTCACAGAACCTCTAACGAAGTTCTTCTAACGAAGGCCGGAGAACGAACGACTCGTTCATTTCTAGATTTTCAACTGAGTCGTTCAAAAGTTACAGCAGAACCTTCACATCAGCATCTGTTTTTATTTGTTCATGTTTGATTCGAGTATGTGAGCCAAAGATTCAAAGCTAGCAACGTCACTCTTTAATGCCATTTAAATCTCCCCCTCTAACCACTGTTGAGTCCACACTGGTCAGGATCCAGATCCCACAGAACTTTTGATTCTCACTCTCCAAACCAAAAGGACTTGACCTTGGATTGATGAAGTCCTGAAGGCTCTTAATAGATTCTTGTTAACATCACAATCAGAATTTCCGTTAGCGTCAATACAGAAGTTAAGAAACATGTTTTCAATCGACTACATGAAAAGAGCTAGAATTGATGCTTTTATCTGAAGCTGTTGAACCAGGTGAGCGTGCAGTGGTCAGTACTTTCATGTTTCAGTCATTCTATAGTTAACTTCTCATCAGTTCATGTTTCCTGTCTGAAGGAATAACAAGTATTTCATGGATTTCATTTTGCTACAGTTTTATTTTCACAAGCTACTGTTGAGGTTTCAAACCTGCCCCAAAATGGATGGTGACCTTTGGCCTTGAAGGTCCTGAGGGTCCGTCCTCATAGTCCTTCTGGGTCGATGCTGTGGAGCTGAGCGGGACCAGACTGAATAAATGTATTTAATATTTACTGCTTTTAAAAACTATGATTTGCTGATGCAGTGTTGACCTTGTTGAACCTCACGTCACCATTATTGTGTTATTGTCTAATAATTGTCTAATTATTGTATAATATTATAATTAATATATAATTAATGTATTATTGTATCATTGTATCATTATTGTGTTGTTATATTATTGTATAATTATTGTATTATTTTATCATTGTATAATTATTATATTATATTATTGTATAATTATTGTATAAGTGTATAATTATTGTATAAGTGTATAATTATTGTATAAGTGTATAATTATTGTATTATCGTACAATAATCTTATAATTATTGTATAGTTGTATAATTATTGTCTATGTTTATAATTATTGTATTACTGTATAATTATTGCATAATAATTGTATCATTGTATAATTATTGTATTATTGTATAAGTGTATAATTATCGTATTATCTTACAATGATTTTATAATAATTGTATAGTTGTATAATTATTGTATAATTATTGTATAAGTGTATAATTATTCTATAATTGTATTAGTGTGTAATTAGTTTATTATTATATAATAGTTGTATAATTATTATTGTATCTGCTTGCTTTAACAAAAGCTCATATTGAAATATTGAAATAATAAAATGTAATAAAAATGTTCAAAGGTGTAAATCAAGGAACAAAACAAAAAACCCTGAACTGTGGTTTCAACAGTGAGTATCTGAGGCAGCTTCAGTCTCTCAACCCACAGGAATCTCATCACCTGGACCGACTCTAGAGAGTCGACACCTGACGACTTCCTCACATGCTTCACACATATAGACACATTCACTTGACGCGCTCTGGCCTTTTATTTAAATGCAATAAATATTTAATTAGTGAACGTGTTGTTGGAGATCACACGGCCACGCTCAGAGGACCCTCCGCTGAATATGCAGCGTCTGATAAATATTTCAGGGACTCCATTTCCCCGAACCCCAGTTGACTCGCCAGGAACCTGCAGCTGATCCTGGCAAGAATTAAACATGTTTTCCCTGCAATATTTATTCTCTAAAAAAATCAGCAATTGCTTTGATGATACATTCATTTCCAGAGGCGCTCCAGACCAGCTTGATCTACTGTCCATTCGAAATTGCTGGTTTTCATGACATAATATCATTTCACTCGACTGGCTTTCATGTAAGTTCACAGCAGAAGACTAATGACACCAATAAACTGCTACAAAAAATATAATCCCTGACTGCTGCACTGCAAGCACACACACACACACACACACACACACACACACACACACACAAACACACACACACACACACACACAAACACACACACACACACACACACACACACACACACACACACACACACACACACACACACAAACACACACACACACACACACACAAACACACACACACACACACACACACACACACACACACACACACACACTCACACACACACCCCCACACACACACACACACACACACACACACACACACACACACACACACACACACACACACACACACACACAAACACACACACACACACACACACACACACACACTCACACCCCCCCCCCCACACACACACACACACACACACACACACACACACACAAACACACACACACACACACTCACACACACACACACACACACACACACACACACACTCACACACACACACACACACACACACACACACACACAAACACACACACAAACACACACACACACTCACACACACACACACACACACACACACACACACCCTTGAATGCTGGGTAATAAAACGAATGAATGTAGATGAACAGTTGCGTGGAGGTGAGATGTGTAATCTTCAAGATGCTCTTTAGACTCAATCTAACTCCATATTCATGAACCTGCAGCAGAGCAACATGAATCTCACCAGGATTAACGTTTCGCGCTGAATATCTCGCTCAGAGCTCGAGATCAGAGACTCAGAAGTGGAACTGCTGTTCGGTCCCGTTAGGAAAGCTAGTGGAGGTCAACATGCTTCATGGAAGCTTCCCTGGTGAGTTGTAGCCGACAGGTGTCACTCAGGGGACAAGATTGTGTCTCTTAGTTAGTCCAGGAACAGCTTGGATTCTCCCCAGAGATCCAGAGAAAGTTTCCAGCGAGAGGAGAAAGTTTCTTCTTCAGTTGCTGCTTCTGAAGCCTCAGATACGTGATCTGTGACCTGAAGTAAGGGTTTGTCAAACGACGTGATTCAACATTCAAATGGAAAATAGTTCATCTGGTCTCTTGTTTGACATATTTAAACTTTCACGTTTATTCCTCACTTCAAAGTTTTCTCCGAAAGAAAACAGATTTCAATTAAATGTTCAGTCAACAAAGAGAGGAAGAGAAAACAAAGTGTTGGTTGTTTGTTCCACAGCTGATGCCAAACCATACTTTTTAAAACTGCTAATATTTAACAAATGTTGAGAAAAAATGGAATCATAAATAACTTTGAACATTCCATAGAAAAGGCACCATGTCAGAGCTTTGTTCTGGCAGGATTATTTTGTGGATTATTCGTGTGGGAGTTGAGTGCGAATCCCTGCCATGACTGTAATTTGAATGACCTTTTAAATGTTATATTTACACAAAACATTTTATTGGAGAAATGATGACAAAACCACAATGAGGCTCTGAAACCTACATGACTTTAATATGAGGAGCAGGATCTCTATTCTGGAGCAGGAAGTCGTTGTTTTCGTCTTCTTTCTTTTTTAAAGGAATCCATAACACAACAGTAAATAAAAGTTTTTATTTCTTCACTCAGAGCAGGAATGATTTCTATTTTAACTGCTAGAAACAATGAATATTAGCATCATTTGAACATCAATAAAACTTACATTTCTGCACACTCTCACAGCTTAGAGGCTCTAATGCCAGCCTGCTGTTGTGCTCCTCCAAATATGCTATAAATGCATCAATATAGCAATTGTTTAACTCCCAGCAGGGCCAGCATCGGCTGCACAATTTATGAGCAGCAGTACAAACAGACAGCGGATGGATCGAAGAAGGTCCCGAGGCTGCCGGAAGAGAGTCCTTAGCAATAACAACACAATCAATCACGTACAGAACACGTCATGTTCCAGCCCCGGCAGAGCATTCAAACATATTCTCACATTCAAATGATCGCAGCTCTGTCATCCACTCTCATTGGCTGAGAGGCTGTTAGGTTTGAGCGAGTGCATCCCTGAAACCCCCCAATGTTCATTCACATCCAGCTCGGCTGCTGTCGGGATATTATGACATGCAGTGACACCCGAGTGCCTCATACATGATGCATGTGTGAAATAATAAGAAGGTTTTCGTAGCTGCTCAAATTCTCAAGTCGTGAAAACGCTTGAATTAACCAGAAGAACTGAGTTTCGACACTGATATTATTTTTGCTTGATGTTTCTGCCTCGACGTGGTTTCGGCTTCATCGAGATGAAAACTTGTTTAAAACACAAACAATCAACATGATTTTTATAAAACATTGTCATTTCAGTGATTCAAAGGTGAATCAGATTCTATGACAATTAACACATTTTATGACTTAACAATTTCAATGGACAACATTTGGCCCAAAGATTAAACCAACAGAAGAAAATTCAAAGTCTATGAAAACACGTTGAAACACAAACCACTTTAACGCTCAAAGCATTGTTTCCAGATACATTTAAGAGCCTCCACAGTACAAAAGTACTGGTTTGGAAATGGTTTGGGATGAAACAATATAAAGTTAGTAAGTAAGTTATTTATATTCATGGACATTATAAAACCTCAGTGGGTAAATATAGGTTGTTCAGCTAAAATAATGTAAATAAATACATGTTTATCTCAACTAAAAGTTAAAGTTAAAACAAGTTACCTAAATATTATATCCATATTAATTATGTCTGATACAACTTGAATATATATATATATACTACAATTATAACATATATCTTCATTCCAACCAGACTTTGTTGTCTAACATGTGACTGTGTTCCTGCCAACCGTCCACCAGCAGCTTCCTCAACACAAACACGCCATAAGCCGTATGTAATCATTCTCCCTCATGTGCTCCATCCCTCTGTGCCCTCAGTCAACTTCTGTGTTCCCAGTGTTCATGCTCGGCGAGACACGTGGAGGCACATTTGCCTAAGGCGTGCTCGCAGCGTCAGCCAAGAATCTGCTCATTATTCTTGCCTCCCAAACGCAGTGCCTTGGATGGGATGTGCAGGACGACTGTGGAACCTGAGAGTGGCCGGATCGCCTCCTGATCTATGCGCATGCATTAGAAGAAGCAGGAAGAAAGATTCACATATTCCAGGAGGATAGTTTTACATCACATCCACTGAGACTCGACATGTTCTACGTCTGTGGAGCGACTTCACAACGTTCCTTTCACCATGATTTCATTGATCAGTTGAACAAGGAGGCTTTAAGAGTCGTTTTCAAGAGGGAAGAATTAAACGTGTTTTCGTGGTCGGATCATAAAATATTTGACCCCCTCGTGAAAACAAAGATCCCATCCAATGATGAAAAGTATGTCACAGTATCGGAGAAGCTTTGGTGTCTCAGCGAGCACTGGTGGCATTTATACTAAACTAAAACTATTCAAGTCTATCATGGATGATCATCAGTTTTATTTTATTTATTAAATACATCTATTAATGCTTATTTAAAAAGTAATCTCTCCTATTTTATTCAAGAAGCTTCATCGTTTAGCTTCAATGAGTCTCTTCACTTAAAAGCAAGAACTTCTCTAGGAGTAAAGTCAGCACTTTGGCTTGTTTGATTGACACTCCATGAAGCAGTATCCTTGTTTTCAGAGCCCACTAGATGGCGCTGTGCTCTGCAAACAGGTTTGCATTTGACTACTGTTTCTTGAAGCTTCATCAACGCATCACTATCTTCTGTCTGGACTGCTGAGGTGTGGAGGCAACAAGAAGTCCTCACCATCTCGGCATCAGTCAGTTTGTTGAGTTTCTTCTTTGCGTTTTATTCTTGCTAAACATGCGTGTGTTGAGAAACTATTTTTATAACCTGTTCATTGGATCATACATGTGTCGCATGAGTCTTAAATGACTTTGGTTTAAACGTATCTGACGAGTCAAAACTTGTTCTACTGTCTTTACTGAACATGTTTGTTTCAACCCTATTCTTGGTAACAACACAATAGTTCATTCATGCTAATGGCAGCTGATGAATTCCATCACATACATTTCCTCCTGCATAGTTATTGTGTTAAATGTCTGTGTGAAGTTTCTTCTCTGGAGCTTCTTATCCTCCTGCACGAGTCAGGACGAGGAGGGGTTTCATAAAGCGCTCTCTGTGTCTGGCTTTTCAATTTCCCCAGCGTATCCCTCAGTTAATAACTGTGAATGGTAGCGGCTCGTAATAAGAACTGGTCAGAAAACCAAACGCTTTTGTTCACTTCAAATTCACTTCAGCGCTCGTGATCATCCACAGACGTCAGATTTTCAACCTTATTCAAGGCCACAGAGACAATCCCACCCGGACGAGCCAGATTCTTATTCTCTTCACTTCACACCAGTGAGAGTTGAAGGTCGACGCCTTGAAATCTTCCATGACCACCTGCTGTGCCGGCGTTTGAAAGAAGAAGTCACAGGGATCGTGAAGACTTTCATGCAGCGTTCTTGTCCTACTTTCAGGTCCATCCCTGGAGACGAGCTCAGTGCTGAGAGAATCGGATCGTTTAAATGACCCGGTTCATTGAGTCACATTAGTTTAATGGATATAATGACTCACACGTAAACAACACATCACGACATCATGGTCTAGGCCAGTCTTTTCCAAACACTGCTGCGCGACATCCAAGTGTGTCGTGAGAAATCCTCAGGTGTGTCACGTTATTCATAGTGGTCGCTCGATTATGTCTCGTGGCGCTATTTAGGTCAACTCAACTTTTAAAACCTGCTCAAAACATGATGTAATCCCTGAGTTTGTTGCATGTCAGGTTCATGGTAACATCGGCCCTGAGCTCGTCAACACACTTGAACATTGTTTTGACTTATTTCTGCTCAAAAACTGTTGTTATGATGTTCATCGTCACGTTTGATCAAAACTTGTACGATGATGTTTTGGTCATCATTTATATCGTATGTCGTATATATGTGTTCATTGAAACAAATCATGTGTTTCTCGTGAGAAAAAGAAGAAAGATTTGTCATGTCTTTCTTTTTATATACTTTTTGTGAAATTTCTGTTTGTGAAACATGGTCCAGACTAGCGATCAATCCCAGGTGATTCTGTTTAATATTGAAAGAAAATGAACACGAAGCCTGGTTGGCAGGACCTTCACTGCTTCTACGGTGTTGAACTGGAGGGCGAGAGTCGACCCAGCGCTGAGATGAAGACAAAGGTTTTAATTAAACAATGCCTAATAAATATCCATTCCCTCCGTGACCAAGCGCTTTGAGGTGACTAAACACCAGGAGAACACACATTCATCACGCTCCTGTCACGGTGAGCGGATATTGCTCTGGAACAGCCAGTGAAGTGGCAGATAACAATGCGTCTGGCTTTTGAATGTCACTGTGTTCTGATCTCAACAATCATTATCGTCTGTAAATTTCATAACTCACTGACAACAAGCGTGAGAGACTTGAAAATGAGATCGAAGCCCCAGAGAGTATTTGAGTCACGTTGGAAAATAAGAATTTGTGCAGTGGAGCGATGAAGAATCAGACTCTGATGAATACACTTCAACGAGCGGAACAAGATTGGAAGGTGACGTGCGGCGCAAAACACTTCAGATAAATCTTCTTAACACACGTCTCAACCACGTGTTGAAAGATGCTTCTAGTGACAGCGTGAACCAGAGAATCATTCATGTTTTCATACATTTATCTGAACCGGACGAAGGTCATCATGAGGTCAATGTTAAGATTCAGCTTCAATGATTTCCCAACAAATGCATATATTTTTACAAAGACATTCACTGTTTGCTAATGTTTGATACAAAATGAAACTTTGCTTTGCCTAAATTCTTGACTTAATCTAAGTAAGTCTGATTTTTTGGATGGTATCGTGGTGTTTATTTTACATAATAATAATAATAATTTAATATTTAATTCTTAATTCAGTCTCACGGTCGGATCATGTCCTTCATGCAGCAGTCGATCTATTTCAGGCAGTGGATCTCGTCTGCTCATGTTCTAAAGGGACTTCCTTCAAACCTGTGCGAAAAAATATTTTATTTTTTAATCTCTGACACATTTGATGTTTCTACCAAGTGTGAAAAAAAGTGTGACGTTTGTTTGATTCGTCTGACTTCGTATTCTGAGCATTAGTTCGACGTGAAGGAACTTTGGAATCACATTCACAATGAAACTAGATTATCTTCACCAATTTCACGATAATTGACATTTTCAGGAACAGCACGACACAATGAATAGAAAAATAAGTCCAATAAATGTCAATCATTCTCAGGGAAACAGCAGTTTTTGCTTGAAAAGAAAGAGCAAGCCAAGCACTTCTTTAAAAAGGCTGGAGGTTCAGCAGATTAAAAATGAAGCCAAACATAGTTTTGTATTTAACAAGATCACATCACTCTAAATAGGTCATTCAGACGACGATCAAAGTCCATTTCTGTAGAGACGAGCAGTATCTCCGGGATTTGAGGAAGTTTTGTTTGTATGCTGCAAATATCCTTGAATTCAATTATTAAAAGAACAGCAGAAAAACAAAAAAGCTTTTGTCCGATTTAAAAGCATTGTGAGCGCTAACCAATGTCCCTCATAAAAAATGGAATATCCACAGGGAATAAAAAACACTTTCACTGAAGAAAGAGCTGAAAAGTGGTTTGTGTGTTTCCTCGCTGCAGAAAGAACCGACGGCTGCTGAAGAAAAAAAATCAAACACAACTGTCATTTTTCATTCTACAACTAATAAGAGAAGCAACAACTGTACCACACAGAATAAATTGGGAGCTGTCTGAGGAAAGTATAAATACCTGATACATTGAAATCACCTCTGAGCTCCAAGCTACAGTTTAGCCGGAATAAATGAGGGACGGGATTTGATTCTCTCTGTAGCAATTAATTATTTCATACTTGATTTGGATTAACTCAAACACCACTGGGTTTCTTTCACCCTGGTTCTTTCCAAAGGTCAGTGAAAATGTTGTACTTCTCTCTCTCTCTTCATCTTGCGGGAAGAAAGTTGAGAAGAATCCTTGTGTCACTGGAATACATTTGTTTCAGCAAAGGTTTCAAGGGAGGAAAGACTAGACACTGTCTTAATGGCTTCAATCAGGACCTCATATATCTTGTTGCTCTACCCTCATCATCCAGAACCAGTCCATTAGAGATTTGTCACCGGGCGACACAGAACTAACAAATAAATGATTTATTTTCTGATGTATTGATTATTACTGTCGAAAAGGTTATTTTCAATAAAAGTGTGTTAAGAAACAATAGCCTCAGACTCTTTACACTTCCAGATGCTTGATTAGGTCAAAAGTCTGTCTGTAAACCAGCAAAGATTAGTAAAACACTAACTTCATATGTCATCATCCTGCACAGAAACCAGCAGTTTGACATGTAGTTTTCATGTTTTTTATATGTGTTTTATTTGAGTTCCAGTCCACGAAAATATTGTCGACAATAAGCCAAATAAGATTGGAAACCCCTGACAGCAGGTGAGAACCTCCAGAAAGAAATAGTTATAAATCCGGTTTCTGCCTTTTTTAATGTAATAAAATCGGATCCTCGAGTTGGAGATTAGATTAGTATGTTTAATAAACCCTGCAGAGTGATTAGAGGGGGAGATTTAAATAGTAATGTTATTTTTAAAGCATTTTTTGTAGTCCAGGGTCACAAATAAATTGAACAATCATAAACAATACACAGTTAAAATATGTACTTTAAAAGATCAAGACACATAAGATAAACACACAAAAGCTCAGATGTTTCTTGAAGGAGTCAGTAGATCATCAAACACAGATGTTTCTTGAAGGAGTCAGTAGATCATCAAACACAGATGTTTCTTGAAGGAGTCAGTAGATCATCAAACACAGATGTTTCTTGAAGGAGTCAGTAGATCATCAAACACAGATGTTTCTTGAAGGAGTCAGTAGATCATCAAACACAGATGTTTCTTAAAGGAGTCAGTAGATCATCAAACACACATGTTTCTTGAAGGAGTCAGTAGATCATCAAACACACATGTTTCTTGAAGGAGTCAGTAGATCATCAAACACACATGTTTCTTGAAGGAGTCAGTAGATCATCAAACACAGATGTTTCTTGAAGGAGTCAGTAGATCATCAAACACAGATGTTTCTTGAAGGAGTCAGTAGATCATCAAACACAGATGTTTCTTGAAAGAGTCAGTAGATCATCAAACACAGATGTTTCTTGAAGGAGTCAGTAGATCATCAAACACAGATGTTTCTTGAAGGAGTCAGTAGATCATCAAACACAGATGTTTCTTGAAGGAGTCAGTAGATCATCAAACACAGATGTTTCTTGAAGGAGTCAGTAGATCATCAAACACAGATGTTTCTTGAAGGAGTCAGTAGATCATCAAACACACATGTTTCTTGAAGGAGTCAGTAGATCATCAAACACAGATGTTTCTTGAAGGAGTCAGTAGATCATCAAACACACATGTTTCTTGAAGGAGTCAGTAGATCATCAAACACAGATGTTTCTTGAAGGAGTCAGTAGATCATCAAACACACATGTTTCTTAAAGGAGTCAGTAGATCATCAAACACAGATGTTTCTTGAAGGAGTCAGTAGATCATCAAACACACATGTTTCTTGAAGGAGTCAGTAGATCATCAAACACAGATGTTTCTTGAAGGAGTCAGTAGATCATCAAACACACATGTTTCTTGAAGGAGTCAGTAGATCATCAAACACAGATGTTTCTTAAAGGAGTCAGTAGATCATCAAACACAGATGTTTCTTGAAGGAGTCAGTAGATCATCAAACACAGATGTTTCTTGAAGGAGTCAGTAGATCATCAAACACAGATGTTTCTTGAAGGAGTCAGTAGATCATCGAACATAGAGATGTTTCTTGAAGGAGTCAGTAGATCATCAAAAACAGATGTTTCTTGAAGGAGTCAGTAGATCATCAAACAGAGAGATGTTTCTTGAAGGAGTCAGTAGATCATCAAACACAGATGTTTCTTGAAGGAGTCAGTAGATCATCAAACATAGAGATGTTTCTTGAAGGAGTCAGTAGATCATCAAACACAGATGTTTCTTGAAGGAGTCAGTAGATCATCAAACACAGATGTTTCTTGAAGGAGTCAGTAGATCATCAAACACACATGTTTCTTGAAGGAGTCAGTAGATCATCAAACACACATGTTTCTTGAAGGAGTCAGTAGATCATCAAACACAGATGTTTCTTGAATGAGTCAGTAGATCATCAAACACAGAGATGGTTCCAAAGCTTAAGCTTAAATGGAAGTGAGAAGTTAAAGGGACAGAGAAGTTGTGGACAAGTTTGTCATTACCTTTTCAATGAGAGCCTTTCAACAAAAACTAAAAATAATTGAAAAATGAAAAAGACCAAACCCACGGATTAAAGATAAAAGAAAAGGTTTAAAAAGTTATTTCAGGACGGAAAATGATCCATGAATAGGCAACTTCTCAAGAAACTAAAGAAGAAAACATGAGCAAATAGGAAGTAGCACAAGAATGTAAAACAGTTGTAAAGTTCATCACTTACATTTTAGAGGAACCTCTTAACATCTTCTTATTTAACTTTGTTAATGTTGCTTGATTTAATTGTCGTTCATCAGATGATGCTTCATTTACTGTCAGACGGACAGACGGACAGACGGACAGACGGACGGACGGACAGACGGACAGACGAACAGACGGACAGACGGACAGACGGACAGACGGACAGACGCTACTGCCCCCAAACTCAGCGTTGTAAAGTCTAATAACACAATGAATGAATGTGTCCCTGAGTCTATTAGTGTTGCATCATGGGAGGAGCATTCGAGCTCCGCCTGCTTCTCTGTTCACTGATGACAGTGAAGAAACAGTTTTAAAACAGAAGAACAAATGGATGTAGAGTTTGAATAAGGTTTTTTTTTGATACCTTACCTTTGTGTTTTTTTGTCACAATATGGTGAAGAACTTTAGTCACCACACTTGGAACAGCCAATGAGACGATGATCCGACCTTGATAAACAGCAGGATGAAGAAAAAAACGAGTGAACTTTTTTCAAAGTTACAAACTCAAATATTCATGTCATTCTCGCTGTGGTTGCTAGTTTCTTATTGTCAGGTCAAGGAATGGCGCTGCATCCGTGTGTGGGTGGAGAGCTGGAGGCTACAAATCTGCAGTGGAGGCTCTGGTAGCACCGAGAAGACAGCTGACACTGAACTTGTTGTTCACTGCCGTCACTTTAATTAGGTAAACATTAATAAATAAATATCAGCAGATGTACATTCAGCACAAAGAGCAACATACCAGAGAAACGATAGTGTGTCGATATGCAAGTGAAGCAGGTTCTGAAGGTCTCTTTTGTCATTATGTTGCTAAGAGATCTGGCTTCAAGCAGACCTTCTTCACACCAGAGTTATCCTCAGATTTCCTCAAGCGCTGCTCAAATCTTTCTTGATTCCCAACCTATGAATATACACTATGTGTTTTTATCCTTTGTGACTAAAACTATTGTAATTATTATCTGCCTTTAAAAGAGGCTTTGAAGCAAAAACATCCTCCTTTATCCCATCACTTCCATTCTTCCCTGTTTAGAAGTTTTACATATAATGTAAGTAAGTAATAGTTATTTGTAAATATCTTTCTAGACCAGGGTCACAAGTCGCTTTAACAATCACAAACAACACACAGTTAAAATGTATACTTTAAAAGTTCAAGACACATAAGATAAACATGGGAGAGTATAAAATGTGGGAAGATATCGTCGTCTTCAGCTGCTCCGTTGGTCCCAGTCATAGACTCTTTGTTCGTTTCATCAACTGTTTCTGAACAAATGCTTTTATTGCTAACTCGCGGTCACAGCCATCTTGGAACTGCAGACTTCCGGTTTAGCCAGACTCTGTCATTTATTGTTCAGACTGTTTATCGACTTGAAGTCTTGTGCGTCTCTAGATACATCAGCTGATACGTTTGTTTTTAACTTGATTCTCATTCTCTCACTGTCTTCCACGACAGTAGTTAATCTGTTTGTTTCTGCCTCAGTGGAAACTGTCATGACAGGTGAATATGTTTGATGAAAAAAAAATGATGTTTTTTTCCACCAAATGAATCAAAAACCACTTCCAAGCCTTTAGTTGCCGCTATGGCAACCGTTGGGTCTGATGCTGCTCTGAATGAATCCAAGGAGAGGAAACTAGAACATTTGCTTGGAAAAGTATTGTCTCTATGATTCGTTCTCATTGCCTCAAATATTTGTGGTTCAGATCTTGAACTAAGCTGATTCTCCGACACATTTCTTAAGAGTTTCTTCTCTGCACGGCCACACAATGCGATGCTTTGAATCTGAGCTTTTGTAGCAGCGTCAGAGCGACGCAGGGGATTACATGCTTGTGCAGCCGCTAACGGTTGCTCCGAGAAACAATTATCTGATTGCAGGTTCAGGCTGAGGATGAAATTGCTTGTTTGGACTCCACTGTGACTTGTTGTAGAGTACTTGCAGCAGATGCCACTCCACTGAAGTTCTAGCAAAATATCTCTGATAAACAACTCGGTACCACCACGAGTACTCTTCAGTCCTCAATAGATGCTGAGAAACAAGTTCAGCCGGAACTCGCGGGTGTAAGTAAGTAAGTAAGTAAGTAAGTAAGTAAGTAAGTAAGTAAGTAAGTAAGTAAGTAAGTAAGTTAGTAAGTAAGTAAGTAAGTAAGTAAGTAAGTAAGTAAGTAAGTAAGTTAGCAAGTAAGTAAGTAAGTAAGTAAGTAAGTAAGTAAGTAAGTAAGTAAGTTAGTAAGTAAGTAAGTAAGTAAGTAAGTAAGTAAGTTAGTAAGTAAGTAAGTAAGTAAGTAAGTAAGTAAGTAAGTAAGTAAGTAAGTAAGTAAGTAAGTAAGTAAGTAAGTAAGTAAGTAAGTAAGTAAGTAAGTAAGTAAGTAAGTAAGTAAAGTAAGTAAGTAAGTAAATAAGTAAGTAAGTAAGTAAGTAAGTAAGTAAGTAAGTAAGTAAGTAAGTAAGTAAAGTAAGTAAGTAAGTAAGTAAGTAAGTAAGTAAGTAAGTAAGTAAGTAAGTAAAGTAAGTAAGTAAGTAAGTAAGTAAGTAAGTAAGTAAGTTAAGTAAGTAAGTAAGTAAGTAAGTAATTAAGTAAGTAAAGTAAGTAAGTAAGTAAGTAAGTAAGTAAGTAAGTAAGTAAGTAAGTAAGTAAGTAAGTAAGTAAGTAAGTAAGTAAGTAAGTAAGTAAGTAAGTAAGTAAGTAAGTAAGTAAGTAAGTTAGTAAGTAAGTAAGTAAGTAAGTAAGTAAGTAAGTAAGTAAGTAAGTAAGTAAGTAAGTAAAGTAAGTAAGTAAGTAAGTAAGTAAGTAAGTAAGTAAGTAAGTAAGTAAGTAAGTAAGTAAGTAAGTAAGTAAGTAAGTAAGTAAGTAAAGTAAGTAAAGTAAGTAAGTAAGTAAGTAAGTAAGTAAGTAAGTAAGTAAGTAAGTAAGTAAGTAAGTAAGTAAAGTAAGTAAGTAAGTAAGTAAGTAAGTAAGTAAGTAAAAGTTAGTAAGTAAGTAAGTAAGTAAGTAAGTAAGTAAGTAAGTTAGTTCGTTCAAGACACATAAGAAAAAAACAGAAGTTTCAGAAAATCAGGGAAGAGCTCAAATAAAAGTGTGTTGAGATGTTTCTTGGGAGTCAGTAGATCATCAAACACTGGTCCTCTCTCTCTCCTATGGTCCGGAAGTTCAGGAACCATCAGTAGATTCTGATCCACAGACCTCAGAGCCCGAGCTGAGGTGTAAGTCTGGATCAGATCATGACGGTTTGACCATGAATAGATCTGAAAGTAAGAACCAGAATTTTAAAATGATCCTGAAAGAAACTTGCAGCCAGTGAAGAGTTTGAAGGGGAAATGTGAGTTCTTCTACTAGAGAAGAATTCCATTCAGAGTTTTGTATGAACTGCAGGCAAGACAGATCCTTCTTGTTTAGACATAAAATAAACTGTTACAATAGTGTAAACGACACAAACACATTTTAAGATCAAGATCGTGTTGTGACATCATTTTGATTAGTTTAGAGATGTTCTCAGTTGAAGGAAACAGTTTCTGGTCAGTTTTGTTCAGTGTTGAACTAGAGACATTTATCAAATACAACACCAGGTATCTCAGTTTGACAGACAGACCTAAGTCACCCAGGTACTGACTAAACCCTGAACATTATCATCAGCAATAACCAGAGTTTCACTTTTGTCAACATTTAGCTTCAAACAACACTTGACTAAGTTCAGCCTCTGGGGCTCATTTGGATCAACAGAGCAGTAGAGCTGGATGTCATCAGCAAACACGTGGAAGAAACATCATGATTTGACCAGAGGAATCATGTACAGCAAAAACAATAAAGGACCCAGAACAGAACCTTGAGGGACTCCACACAACAGATGATTCAGACCTCATTTGATTGACAGATACACTGAAACTTTACAGAAAGTTATGAGGAGAACCACTGTACCACAGACCCAGACAGTCTTCATCCCTCAGTCTTCTCAGCAGGATCTAGTGATCAACTGTGTCAAAGACTGACGACAGATCCAAGAGAACCAGAACATCATGATATCACTGGACACTTTCAGTAAGACGTCTGACGAGCAAGAGGAGGGTTTCATCTTGTTCGCCGGTGCTGAAATATCAGCCAGCGTTACAATGTTAAAGGAGGACCACAAGGTCGAGACAGGCTCAGTGATGGCAGGGGTTCCACGAAGAAGGGAAGCGATTTTCTCTTTGATCAATTTAATTTTGTCATTTTGTGAAAAATTTCAACAAAGCATTGATGTCAGCTTCACAGAAGACAAGTGTGATTTGAGGAGCAGGAGAGCAAATTCTCTGCCGATCTCATCACTGAAGGCCTGATAATCAGCCTATTCACCTGCTCTACTGCTCAAAGATAAACGTAATATGCCGACCTTGCTCTGAGGAAAAGGATTAAGGTTGTTGATCAAATACCAGCTGACATCGTAATAACAAACTGCTGCGGTGAACGACTTCTCCTGGTAATGTTCGAGTCAGGTATGGCTGGTTCGAGGATGGAATAACTTTTTTAAACTATAGATAATAGAACAGAGAGAGACATCGAGAGGATTCTGGAAATAAAGTCGATGCTTCATGAAGCTTCATCGACACAACACGACAGATATCTGAAAGATAACACTTTAGTTTTGTATACATCTTGAGCACATACTTCAACTGTCGTTGTTTTCTAAATTAGATATTGATGAGGGATTTATTCGGCTTCAAACGAATGATGATCAAAGATGATCGATTGTATCAGAGAATACAAACGTGAGTAGCTTGAAGCTGATGCCGAGCATGAGAGAAAACAAATAGCAATTACCAGGCTCACTGATTTGTGACAGACTTTAACAAGATTAAGGACAGAAAAGGACAGATGCTGCTCGTCTGACGCTCTGAGTCACTTCCACAACGACGGCTTGTCCTGTCAGCACGTCTGGAGAAATATCACTTTGACACATGCAGCTAGGAGGCTATGGCGCACAAGCTAGCTCCAATCAATTAAAGCTGTAATTAATTAACATCTAGTTCATCGCAACTCCCTGATAATTCTGCAGACACATTCCTCATAGAGTTCACTGCCTCCCCTGACAGTGTTAACGCTCGAGTACAGCAGGAGTGGTCGACGACTTGTGATTGATTAACAGTTAAGTGGTGATTGATTTATCAACCCGTGAATGCTGAATGAGCATAATTGACTTTCGATGTAAAGGGTTTCTCTGGATCCGTTTCCTGGTGAGTTGCTGGATGTGTCTATTTGGCTTTAAAAAACAGGAATGAATGAGTTATTTTCCGGTGGTTTCACAGGACTTCTGCCTTCACAGTACAATGAACAACAACGAACGAACGAAGACTCATTAATCACAACAGTAGAGCAACTACATCTTCTGGTGTTCATTTATTTAGGAGCTTCTTCTAAAGTGTGTTTCCTGATAAGGTCGTGGAAGAAAATCCAAAAGTAACCCAACAACGTTTTCAAACTGAACGTGCATCTCCACTGATCGGGAAAGCTGATCGAATGTACAGATTAAAGAGTGCCATCTAGTGGCCAGTTAAAGTAAAGATACGGCTGCTTGAAGCATCATCAGTCGTTCCTATGGGAGACCAAACTAGTCAAGAAGTCGTCCTAAAAAAATAATATTGATGAATTAAAACTATATATCAGACGAAGGTTGTGTTTAAATAAAGTTATTCACTAAGAGACAACATGTCTAACTTTAGTGATGAGTTTCATGTGTGAAGTCTTTGTTGATTGAACTCTTCAAGAGCTACTGTGTTCGCTCGCTATGATGTTCAACCACGAGCAGTTGTTTCCATGTTATCATGACCTGCTGACTCGTCTCGTTTCCTCCTTATTTCACGATCCCTGCAAAGAAACAAGTTCGGGTTTTGTCTCAGTCTTTGGTTGTTTCTTCTTCACAGTGGTAAGAGCTACTTTATTTTGAATGCTTTGATTTCCATTTCTATACTGATGCATGTCTGCCTCAGGGAGAGAAAACCAGGCTGTTCTCAACCTTGTGGATTTGGAAGGAAAAAGTATTTATGTGCTATCTTAATATTTCATAACTTATTTTGCATCATTGTCATAAAAACCCTGAAGATATAACAAAGTTATTATCACCCATAAATATTATTTACTCGAGGGAGATCCATGATCTGTTAACCTCTCGCCAGGAATCTCAAACCTTTATTATCTGAAAGAATCAATTTTGCTTTAACGTGTTACAGTATTTGAGGCTCATCAACCGACCAATCACGATCGTACTTCACAGAGAGAAGTGTTTCGTCGTTTCAGTCGCTCGTGTAATTCATCAACCGTCTCTGGCTGCAGGAACCAAATGTAAAATCAACAAAATACATTTTTCAGCTGCAGTGTGACAGTGAATGGAACACAGGGAGATCTTGAACACATGCGTGAGCTGAAGGTGAGAGTCTAGCAGATTGATAAAGAAAATATTCTCGCTATTACTCGGCTCCGTCCTTAAGCTAAAACAGGTGGAACTAATGACATGAAAGATTTCCAACACTCCTGCAGGTCTTGAGAAATCTATAGTGAGCCAGCGTTAATAATGGGATTTCCACTCGAGTGCAGCCACGGTGATGTGGTCGGTCGGAGCTTCAGCTCAACTCATGGGTCTGAGCCACAGTGACGCTGCAGGAAAGGTCTGGATGAACAAATGATGGGATTCTTCTAATGGGGTCACGGTCGTCTATGGTAGAAGTGATAGCTCCATGTTACGACCGTTCCATTTACCCGAGTTACTTCCATGTCCTTTTGTCTCAACAATAGGTGACTTTTTAAATGATGTTTCAAACCCTCTTGCATTAGAAGCTGTTACTTTAGATTTTCAACGATCTTAAAGAAGAAACTTTGATGACCCAGAAGAAGAGAAGTGTCTGTGAGGCTTTTAAAGATTCTAAAGTGATAGAAACGAAAATGTGACACAACAACAACCTTTCTTTTGTTGTGTAAACATGTGTAATTAGCAACACAAAAACATGTTTGATGTTGCAGGTACAGTATATCAACACCAGGGGGAGACAGAAACACTATTTCACATTTTAGGATTGGATTCATTAACCTAAACAATCATACAACCATAAAGAAAATGACAAATAATCAATCAACCCTTGTATGGATTTGAGGAGGAAACCAGAGATAACCTGAGCAAGAACAAACCAGATCCTCCTCAAGCTCTCAGAACTATGAGAAAACATTCTAATAGTTTGTTCAATGTATTTATTTGTTTCCACGTAGTTTGAGCTCATCGAGTTAAAAGTTCTCCTCATTATTTCTGTGCTTTTGTGAGTTTGACACAAACACTGGGATCATGTCCAGGGAAGTGAGGAATCCAAGGAGTCCAACCTGCTGTGGTTCAGAATCGAGGAAAGAAGGATTTAAATCAGGCACGTGAGGCTAAACCTGGAAGATCTGGTTCAACTCGCCGACCGTCCTCCCGGACTTGAAGAAGAACAAGAGGAAAATTAAAAAGAAGTTCTGCTGAGTCAGCAATGTTGAGTTGTTCCTCAGAAAATTCCAGCGTTTCGTATTTTCTAACTAAACAGTGGCTTCATGGGGCCCCAGGTCGGGCCAAAGAGATGTTTGCAGAGGCTTTTAGGCAAAGTTGAAATGTGAGTGAACAACATTATTAAATTGTTATTAACGTCTACAACACTGTTGATATTTGACAACATGAATCTGGATTATTTGTGCATCATTTCTACGTTCTTTGCCTCGAGTCTCTGGTCATTAAATTTACCAGCGATCAATAAGTTCATGATATGAAGCAACATTATACCTGACGTTAGAATCCAGACAAGATGTTCAACATGTTAAACAATGAAGTAAATTGAAACGACAGGGAAGTTTAACAAGAACTTTCTACTCTAAGAAAACACATCCATGAGAAAGAATTTCAAAAGTACCTCACACTGTGTGAATGTCTTTCATTTGAGGTGATAAATAAAAGCAAATCATGCAGAGATGGAACAAAGTAATTCCACATCAACACAGAAGGTGAACCTCGGAGAACATCCTGAAACGTTCTGTGGGCGTTCAAGGCCTTTGTTGATTAATATTTGCAAAGATTTCAAAAACAAGACGATGCACTCTGAGCTCGACTCGTCGGGAGGAATATCAGTCGCTAAATGTTCAGTTCAGTGTCATCTTCTGTAAAGAAGTTTTTTTCCTTTCAATGTTTTTCTCCTTTAACCTTAATCGACGTTTTAAGAGAGTTCCTTCTTTTACTTACTTTAATGCAAACGAGTCGAGCAGCTCCTCGTCTGCAGCCGTGGGCGTTTCATGGGCATCGTGACATTGTTTCATTCAGCTTTTTCAGGTGATGTTTCGGAAGGAAAATGCAGAGAGTTTGCTGTTCAAAGTTACAAGTATATTTAAATGAGAGTCACACAAAAATATCCATTTTCCTGACACCATCTTAATTATCCATGATTTGTACAAAGTCAAGTCAGAGTGTAGCTGAAATACTGTTCAATGTATTTGCGTGTTTGTGAAAAACCGAATAAATCAGCAGGATTGTAGAATAAAGACACAATCACACCTTCTTATTTCTCAGCTTGAAGTCACATGTTTGAATCAGCAATATTTACATACTTCACAGACATGACAGTTTCAGCTTTAACACCTTTTCTATTAGGAATCGTGAAGATACCTTTGAGGAGTGTTGCTTTATTCATGATTGATTTAGTTTCAGAATAATGTTTAAAGTTGTGATTTCCTTATATGATGAAAGGTTAGAAGAGAAAATATCTTCCACGTCAATCTCACATGATGACTTATGTCAGAAGCTAAGCTAACGTAGCTAAAGCTCAAAGTCATCTGTTTACAAACGAGTAGATATTAAAGGAACATGGACGATAAAGTTTGTAAATAAAACCTTCAAACAAGTGTTTCCATCTCTGGATATCCTCAGTAACGTCGGCAGACGTGTCGTCGACTATAATGCAAAAACATGTTTTTGTCTTGTCGCGTGTCAAGCTGTCAGTTTTGAAAGTTGTTTTTTTCATGAAGGGTTTAATTAAACGAAGGCTTTTGTTTCCAGCAGACAATGAAGACTTCACTGTTGAAATGAATGTAAGATAAGCAGCTGAAGAATCTGTCTCTGCAGCTGCTGCACATCAGCCGGACTCTCGACGGGGAATAAATAGGAAATATTCAGTGGTGGGAGCAGGTGCGCCTCATTAAATGTGCGGCGCTTCTGCCAGACCTGACGTGCACACATGCACGGACGTGCACGGACGTGCATGTGTGCACGGAAGTGAGAGCAAACAAAAGTCACTCGTTCACTTGTGAGTCAGACGTTAATGACACTCGTTCTTCAGAAGCACTCGCGGGTGTGAACGTGATCCTGCAGAGGCTTTAATTGATGTTCAACATATTCATGAAAGTTTGACGCTGGTGTGAAAAGACACGTCGAGCAGCAGAAGATCCTCAGAGTTTCAACAGCAGGAATCACAGCAAAAGACTTCTACAGCAGCACATTTGAAGCCACACTAACAAAAACAGTTAGTTCTAGTTAGTTCTAGTTAGTTCTAGTTAGTTCTAGTTAGTCTACCGTAGTTTCCGGACTATAAGTGGCAGTTTTTTTCATAGTTTGTCCAGGGGTGCGATTTATACTCTGGAGCGACTTATGTGTGAAATTATTAACACATTATTAGCGGTATATCATTATTTTCACACTAAACCACAAGATTTCATTAGAGTTATTTGGAGTTACACGGATGGTTTGGTAAACTTTTTAGTTATTGATGCTATAGTTCTCTGAATAACTCTTCATATGTTATGTTAACATACCAGGTTTTAACCCAATTTAACCCAAACATGCGACTTATACTCCAGTGTGACTTATATATGTTTTTTACTTCTTTATTATGCATTTTATGGCTGGAGCGACTTGTGCTCCGGAGACACTTATAGTCCGGAACATACGGTAGTTAGTAATAATTATCAGACTCGTAATGAATTCCTTCTGAATCCTCCTACTGACCGTGAGTTGCTCTGATTGTTGACCGGGTTTAACTCCCGGGTCTCTTCACAACTTCTCCTTTTCGTACTTAACTGGAGTGTGACCTGCAGTGACTGACAGCAGAGGATTCTGGGAGATTCAAAGTTGGACGATCAGTCCTGAGCGAGGGAGTCGAGGGAACACGGCTCCAGCTCTGTCATCCTCCATCTGCCGTCCTTGTGGGACCACTTCAGAGAGTTGGCCCCGGCCCAGTATCCTCCCTGCCCTGTTTCCTCCGCCCCGGGGCCTCGTCTGAAGTTGTCGGGCCGACCCCTCGTGGCAGGTTGCCAGTTCCACTGCTGTCCTCCAGGGCCCCGAAATAACTCCCGAGCTCATGGCAGCAGACGATCTTCAGCTGATGCTCTCCTGGGATGAAGGTTCGAGGGCCCGAGAGGCCCCTGACCTCCTTAATGCTACCATCATATGATGTTTAATGATGCTTTTTAGTACTCGTTCACTTTCTTCTCTCTTTCTTTTGTTGTTGTTTTCTGTCAAGAACTTAAACTTAACTTTATTATAGAATAATTTAATTTGATTTGAAGAAAGAACAGGAAAATAGAAATGTTAACACTTTTCATCAAGGGTTCCTGTTTAAATCGTTAGGTCACATTTAACCATTATGACATAATAATGGCTTCACTGCTTTTTATACAAGGAGTCCCTTGGAGGTGACTGGACCTCAAGACATCTGGTGAATTCATCAACAACATATGAGTCCAACTCATAAACGTCTGTTCTTAAAGAAAAATCACAAATACATTAGAAAAAAATAGAAAAAAGTTTGTGTGAAATAAAGTGAATCTAGTTGTGTTTTATACACGAGTGACACACATTGAAGGAACAACCACTAGATGGACGAGATCTCTCTCCTCCTGGACGAGCATCTACGAGGAGACTGTGAATTGAAGTTCAGTTACAGACGAGTGACGTCAGCGTTTATACAACGAAGAACAAAAATGTGGTTGAATTAATGTGTAATTAATGTAATTAATGTGTTTTGTAGAAGAAAATACACATTTTGATCGTGAGTATTGACCTTGTTTTTTCTAGGAAATGTATCTAATTCACTCAACATGCTTCTGACCAGGATTATTTATATGTTATTTATTGATTATATATTACGGTAGAGAGTTTGGAGTCAAGAGAGTTAATGTGGTCGAATGAACTCAATTGTGACAAGAGTCTTGAGTCACATGAGCTGATTGACTTTTTTCTTCCCTTCCCAGAGAGAATCACTTCCGTCTCTGCTTCCATGACAAGTCTTCCACTCGTCTGTACCTTGTGTTGTTGCTCAAGATGTTCAAAGATGTGCTGGAAGATACTGGCGTCAGAAGTTGATCTTCAAACTTCAATGAACCACCAACTCCAGCCATGTTACGAGAGCGACAGTTAATTATCAGGGAAACACAAAATGGTGGAACTTTCTCTCCGACGTGTGATCACAGGTTTAACTTTAACATCACGAGACACACGACAGCTGCTGAAAGACCTCGATGCAGATCCACCGTCGTCACGATGGAAACGGCGAGATCACCATGTTCTTAGTCAGGCATCAGAATATTCATCACAACAAATGAAATGAAATTATTATGATGGCGTTTCTTCTTTACTCGTCGAATGAATGTCAAAGGTGCTGAACTGAATTCAAAGAAGTTCAAAAGTTCACGAGTCTCTAGATGCCAATAAAACGACTCTGATATACAAAAAAATCTTTTATGTTGACAAAGAAATGAAGACCGATATTTAAATTGAAAAGTGTTATTATTTAACACAAGTTAATGGAATAACATTGACATCTGTATTCATGAGAAATAATTACAACATCAAAGTAAGAATTTATCTTTTATTCGTCTCTTGCTTTCAGAGTCTGCAGATGAATCACTGATCTGGATATTAAATGAGAACCTTTAGAGAGCTTTTGTATTTAATGACAGTTCAGTTAAGGCTCCATCGTTGTTAACAGGACACACCAAAATAAACCATTGAACTTCTTCTGGTATTTATTTTCACTGTGAAAGCTGTTTCTTTTTTACATTTTCTCCAAATTAACCTTATTCTTTGACTTTAGTTTTGGTAAATGAATCCCAGAATAAGAACCAGAATTCTTTATTAATGTCATTATGAACGGATCAGGCTCCATTGATTTGGAAATTCTTTTGGCATATTGTGCAACATCAAAGATAAGAACCTGTTGAACATAAATACAAGTACAATTGATATATTTACACAGTGCAGTTACAATTAGTAACAAGTGTGGACGTTTAAAACAAGTTTGTGTTAATGTTTGAGTCTTGATGCGAGAGGGAAGAAAGAATTGTTGTGGCGGGAGTTTCTGGTCCTGATGGCACAGGTGTGTCCAGGTGAGAAGGTCGGCTGTGATCCGACCTGCACGTCTCCTGGTTCTGGACTAGATGGTAGTTCACAGCCGATCACTTCCTCAGCAGCACGATACACTGCAGTCTGTTGCTGTCCCTGGAGGTGGCGCTGGCGTGCCACGGAATCATTGACAGTCGTATAAATCTGCACCAACATCTCTGTTTCTTTAGCTGCCGCAGGAAGAAGGTCCTCTTGGTGTTCTTGGTGAGGGAGCTGAGGGTCTGAGGTCCTCAGTGACGGTGGTCCAGGAAGTTCTTACTAGTGAACTAGTTTGATTCAACTTGTGACTATTCAACTCTTTGATTGGTTCAAAATACCAGAGGATGAATATAGATCTTCAAATCAGTTTGTTTTAAATCTCAGAATTACATGTTGAAGACCTCAATGTCTTAATGTGTTATTGGTCTCATTACGGGTGATTAGAAGAGAAAACATGATGTTGCGAACCTACACACACAGTGATTTTTTTAGAATGTGAAATATATTTCATTTTTTGTTCATGTTACTTCCATTTTTTTTCTTTAGTCCCTTTGATTTAATGGGTTACACTAAAGTCACATCCACTGTTGGAGCCACTGAGGCGACCCTGGAGGATCAAGACCCTGCATGGAAAACAAACACATGTATCTTGAGCAAGACTCTAAAAGTTGATGTGAAAACATGTTCTAATGATCGACTCCAGCTGTCGAGGCTCCGTTGTATCGATGATCCTCTTGAGAAGCTCTCGCTGAAGATGTTCTCTCCACGAGCCACAGCATCACACGGAGATGTTTGGATCAACACCTGATGGTGGCCATGTCAAAGGACATCAGGAGAGCAGCGAGAGCAGACTCTCAGGACAGACGTGTCAGTAATAGCAGCAGTAATGACAGTATTGTTGCAGCTGAAAAGGCTCAAAGTGTGTCTAAAGGGTGAAAAACGTCCATTTTGAAAGAGCAGCTGCTGACATGAAGGCTTTCACATGTTGTTACAAACATACAAAGTAGTTATCAGTCCTATGGAAAAGTAGGTGATGGGTTCGGATCCCAAAGGGTGTTATTTGGTTCTAGATGCTGACTCAACATTTGTGTTTGTTAACAACTCGAACTGATCATAAAATATTGTGTTGAGAACATAGTAATCCTTCAAAGATCTGACTTGACTTTTCTCCTGAAGAAACAAGTGAATCAACTGTGGTTTCAAATGTGTTCTATATATACATCTTTATATGTTCTATCCCAATTATTGAATCTTGTTGAGAATAAAGTACGTTACATACGTGTTCCTAGTGTGATGCAACCCTCTCTCTCATTGGCCACCAAGATTCACAGGAATATGTTCAGTATATTTGGAGCTGCTGGTGGAAGTCGATCTCTCTGAGTGCTTTTATCAACTGGGAAAACTGAAGTCGACTTAACTGGAGTCACATGGTTACCTATAAAATAATATCTTATTTAAGTCATTGAAAGACAAAAACAAAATGTTTCTCGTCTCATTTGCAGAATGTTGTCACTTGAACTCATCCTATAACATATCATATTAATATTAAATAAGATCTCGCTCATTAAATAAAACTCTGATGCAAAGAACTCACAGAAAACACTGACACAACAATTGAGCAAATAGAAATATAAGACTAACTCTAATCCCACTTAGATCAAGTCATGCTCAGACCTCCTGCTGTGAACCATTAGGTCCAGTCGAGACTCGTCGATGTAAAGAGAAGTTAAGTGATGAATCTCAGAGAGTCGGATGAGCAGCTAATGAAGATGATCAAAGTCGGGTTGAAACGTTCGAACATGAGCTGCAAGAAAATAACATCTTTCATCGAGAATACATGAGTTTCTCCCGACTGTAGGAATGAAGAGTGAAATGCTTTCACTCTTTTACTCTTTTAATACCAGCGTGAGACTCTGTTCTGAAAACACTTGTTTTTGTATCGTTGTTTCTTCCTCTCTTTCTTCTCGTTTACACAATTACAACATTTTATTTTGTGTCTAAACAAGAAGGATGTGTTTCGCCTGCAGTTCATACAAAACTCTTCTGAGCCGCTCTAGTAGAAGAACTCACATTTCTCCTTTAAACTCTTCACTAGTTTCTTTCAGGATCATTTTAAAATTCTGGTTCTTACTTTCAGATCTATTCATGGTCAGACCTTCATGATCTGATCCAGACTTACACCCCAGCTCGGGCTCTGAGGTCTGTGGATCAGAATCTACTGATGGTTCCACGCACACGGTTCAGGACCAGAGGAGAGAAATCCTTCCAGACTGACTCTCTCTCTCTCTCTCTCTCTCTCTCTTAGTTCAAGCTCTTCATTCTGCCACCATGTCTCCGTTCCCTTCTTTCTTTTCCACCTTCTCTAATCCTTTGAAACATTTTTCTTTGAAAATCTTCGTTTTAATCCCTGAATTTGTAACAACTTCTTCCACCATTAAACTGTGGCTTCTGCCTTCAGCTCAGCAACACCTCCTCACCCTTTTCTTTCAGATCTGTCCTTCCACGTCTGACCCGTGAGCTCCACCCTCCACTAGAATATGTTCCTCTTTGATCTGTTTTATCCTTAAATCCTACTGTGCAGCGCAAACACATTTAAGAGCCATTAGGTTAGGTTAGCTTGAACTTCATTGAATCATTCATTATAGCCAGTGACGGTTTGATGAAGATTCACGTCATGTTTCCCGGTCAGCAGGTGGCGCCCTCAGTTTTTAAATGATGTGAGGTTTTAAAAGAATAGTTGTTCAAGGCAATAGAATCCAGAGAGTGACATCTAGTGGTGCTTCATGAAGCTTCATCAACACATCAATAGTAATAATGCTCTACATTGACCTCGTTCAGGTGGTTGTTTAAAATCACCAAGACTGGAGAATATAATGTTAAACATGAGACAAAACACATTATTCCACGTCTGCAGATTCTGGTTCCAGTCTCTGGATAAACCTGACATGTTGTTGTGACATGTGGCTTCAAACGCTGCTTTAAGTGTAACAAAGACAGCCTTGCTCGACGGTAATGGTGAGTATGGATGTCCAAGAAACTGAGAGCAGGATATTTATTATTTATTATACTTATTTATTCTCTCTCCACAAATGCAGAAACACAATGTCCATGTGATGCTCAGGAAGTGACTTTTCAATGGCCAGAGTATCAGCTTCTACCATTCAGAATATTGTATTGTATTGTATTCTATCTTTGTACAATGTTGTCTTTGCTTCGACTGACGTGCTGGAAACTAAAACTCAAGAAGATCATTATTTTATTATTCTATATTATATAAATGAAGAGGCTAACAGGGAAAGTTGACAAGGATAACAGACGACAACAAGGACGACAACGGACGAGAAAAAGGACGACAACAAGGGTGAAAACAGACGACAACAGACGACAACGAGGAGGACAACAGACAAGAACAAGGACGACAACAAGGACAACATGATGGCGCCGCACGAGCAGCAGCTGGTTACAACAGCTCCCTCTTTCTTCTTACTTTTTATTACACTTTTTCCTTTTTTTTGGCGTCTTTTTAATTTTTTCTTTAGAGTGGTCGGATCTTGTTGCCGTTGTGCACAAAACGAGACCACTTTTACAACTTTTGCATACGGTTTTCTGCTATTTTCGTCACTTTTGGGAACTCCGTCGGCAGACACGCTCAGCGGGTCTATTGTTTACACAAGGGATCAGCTGTTGGGGTTGCGCAACACCGCTCTCTCTCTCAGCGCGGAATGGACGATTCCCGTGGAAATCAAGAGAAAAAGACGCGGATGCAGAGCAGGTCGGATGAAACAAGAGAAGAAACGTAGGTTCCGTCCCTTTATTCCATCGATCATCATGGGAAATGTACGTTCGATTGTGAATAAAACGGACGAGCTCGCTGCGCTGACCCGGCATCAGAGAGACTTCCGGGAGAGCAGCCTTCTATGTTTCACGGAGACCTGGCTGACGGAGAAGATCCCAGACTCTGTTGTTTCCCTGGAGGGGTTCAAGATGGTGCGTGCGGACCGGGACATGGATGGAAAGAGGAGAGGAGGAGGAGTGGCGGTGTTTATTAATGAGAGATGGAGCGATCCCGCTCATGTCTCCATTAAAGAACAAGTGTGCACTAAGGACATAGAGTTCGTTGCGGTGGGCATCCGCCCGTATTACATCCCGAGGGAGTTCTCACATGTGATTGTGTTCACTGTTTACATTCCTCCCTCTGCGGACGCAGCCGCAGCGAGCGAGAGGCTGAGCGCCTCAGTGTCGGACCTGCAGCTCAAACACCCGAACTCTCTCCTGCTCATTAACGGAGATTTCAACCATGCCTCACTTTCCTCCATTCTTCCCACCTTCACACAATACGTGAAGTGCCACACCCGGGAGGACAAGACTCTGGACCTTTTATATGCAAATGTAAAAGGTGCCTACACCTCCACCGCCCTGCCCCCCCTCGGCCGCTCTGATCACAACCTGATACGTCTGCGACCTGAATACACTCCCATGGTGAGGAGACAGCCTGCACAGAAAAGAACTGTTAAGATGTGGAATGATGAAGCCAAGGAGAGGCTGAGAGACTGCTTTGAGTCTACGGACTGGAGCGTGTTCTCTCATGGTGATGACATCGACACCTTCAATGACCATTCCACAGATTACATAAAGTTCTGTGAGGGCAACGTCACACCGACCCGCAAGGTGCGGTGCTTTGCCAACACCAAGCCATGGGTGACCCCTCAACTTCAAGTTCTGCTGAACAAGAAGAAGAGGGTGTTTGCTTCAGGGAGCAGAGAGGAGCTTAAGGAGGTCCAGCGTGAACTCAAGAAGGCGATCAGGATGGCCAAGGACGAATACAAGGGGAAACTGGAGGAGCAACTGGCGCAGGGCAACACTAGGGATGTGTGGAAAGGCCTGAAGAACATCTCAGGTCATGGCCAGAGTGGAGCCAGAGCCACAGCAGGGGGAGACCAAAGATGGGCCACTGAACTGAACCAGTATTTCAACCGGTTTGATCAGGGCCCCCCTCCCCCCTCCACCTCTGCCCCTCACTCTTCACAAAGCTGTTTTTCCCCTGCTTCAGCCCCCTCCCCCCAACTGTTCTCACCTCCAAGCCACCTTTCTCCACCCCAACAAGCCCTACTGCCTCAGCTGCCCAACCCCCCACAGCCACCTCTCTCTGTTACATCGGAACAGGTGAGGAGAGAATTAAGGCGACTGAAGATCAGGAAAGCTGCTGGACCAGATGGACTCAGCCCCAGACTGCTCAGGGATTGTGCTGATCAACTTTGTGAGTTGGTCACACACATCTTCAACCTGAGCCTCAAACTGGAGAAGGTCCCGGTCCAGTGGAAGACCTCCTGTGTGGTTCCGGTTCCCAAGGCGGTACATGCGAAGGAGCCGAGCCACTTCAGACCAGTCGCCCTGACCTCCCATCTGATGAAGACCTTGGAGAGGCTGGTACTCCGCGAGCTACGCACGACGGTGAGCTCTGCGTTGGATCCGCTGCAGTTCGCCTACAGGCCAAAGATGGGGGTGGACGACGCCGTCATCTACCTGCAGCACCGGGCACTGACTCACCTGGAAGCCGCCGGTAGCACTGTGAGAGTCATGTTTTTTGACTTCTCAAGTGCTTTCAACACCATCCAGCCGGCGCTGCTAAGGAAGAAGATGGAGGACGCAGGAGTTGGGACACAGCTGGCAGCATGGACGATGGACTACCTCACCAACAGGCCGCAGTATGTGAGGCTGCAGGACTGCAGGTCTGAGGTGACCATCTGCAGCACCGGGGTGCCTCAAGGGACAGTGCTGTCACCTTTCCTTTTTTCCCTCTACACGGCGGACTTTACCTATGACTCCAGCAGCTGTCACCTCCAGAAGTTTTCTGACGACTCGGCCATTGTGGGCTGCGTGTCTGGGGGGGGTGAGCTGGAGTACAGGTCAGTCATCAAGGACTTTGTTGACTGGTGTGAGAGCAACTACCTTTGCTTAAACACCGGGAAGACAAGGGAGATGGTGATTGACTTCAGGAAAAAGTCCCCACCACATCAACCGGTGAGCATCCAGGGCTCGGACATTGAGCTGGTGGACAGCTTCAAATACCTGGGTGTTCACCTCAACAATAAACTGAACTGGTCCACACACATCAACGCCGTGTACAAGAAGGGCCGAAGTCGCCTCCACCTCCTGGGGAGACTGAGGTCCTTCGGAGTGTGCAGACCACTTTTAAGGACCTTTTATGACTCTGTGGTAGCCTCTGCTATCCACTACGCTGTGGTCTGCTGGGGAGCAGGCAGCACGGACCGGGACAGGAAGAGACTGAACAGGCTGGTCACGAGGGCCAGCTCTGTCCTGGGCCGCTCGCTGGACTCGGTGGAGGAGGTGGGAGAGAGGAGGACACTCTCCAGACTCTCCTCCATCAGGGACAACGCTCTCCACCCACTGCACCTGACCGTGGAGGAGCTGGCCAGCTCCTTCAGTGGCAGGCTCAGGCACCCCCAGTGTAGGACGGAGCGTTATAGAAGGTCCTTCATCCCAACTGGTGTCAGGATATTTAACTCTCTACTTTAAATATCCTGATGCTAATCCGTAGCGTGGTTTTCTTCTTGTGTGCTTTTTATTTTATTTTTTTCCGTTTTTATTTCTATTTTATTTTATTTTTTATTCTATTTTATTTTGTTAATAGTGTCAATTTCTAATTTTGTAAATAATTTGTATATTTTTAAGATCGTTTTTATTTTATTTTGTATTATCTCTTGTAGTATTTCTTTCTCCTTGCACTTTATTTTCTTCCAACTGCGCTGTTGTGAAAGTGTGTTTCCCTCTGGGGATGAATAAAGCCTTTCTATTCTATTCTATTCTAACAACAGACGACAACAGACGACAACAAGGACGACAACAGACCACAACAAGGACGACAACAGACGAGAACAAGGATGACAACAGACGACAACGAGGACGACAATAGACCACAACAAGGAGGACAACAGACAAGAACAAGGACGACAACAAACGACAACAAGGACAACAACAGACGACAACAGGGACTACAAAAGACGACAACAAGGACGACAACAGATGACAACAAGGCCAACAACAGACGACAATAAGGACGACAACAGACGACAACAAGGACAACAACAGACTGGAAAAAGGATGACAACAGACCACAACAAGGACGACAACAGACCACAACAAGGACGACAACAGACGAGAACAAGGATGACAACAGACGACAACAGACGACAACGAGTACGACAACAGACCACAACAAGGACGACAACAGACAAGAACAAGGACGACAACAGACGACAACAAGGACAACAACAGACAGAGACAGGCGACAATAAGGACGACAACAGACGGGAAAAAGGATGACAACAGACGACAACAAGGACGACAACAGATGAGAACAAGGACGACAACAGACGGGAAAAAGGATGACAACAGACGACAACAAGGACGACAACAGATGAGAACAAGGACGACAACAGACCACAACAAGGACGACAACAGATGAGAACAAGGACGACAACAGACCACAACAAGGACGACAACAGACCACAACAAGGACGACAACAGACCACAACAAGGACGACAACAGATGAGAACAAGGACGACAACAGACAACAACAAGGACAACAACAGACGACAACAAGGACGACAAGAGACGAGAAAAGGACAACAACAAGGGTGAAAACAGACGACAACAAGGACAACAACAGACAGAGACAGGCGACAACAGACGACAACAGAAGACAACAAGGACGACAACAAGGAGGACAACAAAGACAACAACAGACGACAACAAGGACAACGACGACAGACGACGACAGACGACGACAGACGACAACAGACGACGAGGAATGGTCGAGCTCAGAGGGCTTGAAATGAAGGTGGTGGATCTTCTCTAGATCAAATGTTTGTGCTGCTTCAGTCAATACACAGACTTTCTTCACGTTAATATGTTTAAAGAAACACATAGTGTTGATACTCAATGACTTTTTTACTCACTGTCTTTCTTGCAGCCATTGAAACCTGGAATTATATATTTAGGAACTTTGTTTATCTTTGTTGATTTTGTCAACGTGACGACATCAGGAGAAGAAGTTGGTCAGATTTGGTCTTGTTTGCCTCAAAGTATTTTCTTCTTTTTATCTCAGTTTGTGAAGTAAAACTGTTTAAAGCAACATTTCTATTTTCATGGAGACATAATAAAATATAAATGGGAGAAAAGTAACAGTCAAACTGGATCAAAACTGACACGTTTTTGATTTGCTTTATTTACATTGTGAAGTCAGACTCATGAATGACATCAGTTTTGGATCAAGAGTGAAGGTTTACTTGGTAACACTGAAGATTGTTCATCTTCACGACCAGGTCTGAGCTCCAGGTCTGAGCTCCAGGTCTGAGCTCCAGGTCTGAGCTCCAGGTCTGGTCCTGAAGTCAAACATGATCTTCCCTCATTTATCTCAACTGATCCGCCCTCGTTTTTGCCGTTGATCTCAAGACTGCCAGCCTGAACACAGTTTGAAGCACATTTTCCCAACGACATGGTTGAGTTTCTCTGACAACATATTCCGTTTCTCTTTTCTTTCACCCTCAGATTGACAGACAAATACTTAGAGCGTGACTTTCCAGGAGCTCCACATGCTGGTGAGTTCTTTATGAGGTTTCAATAATAGACACTGTTTCACGAAGCTTCACCATCATTGCATGAGATGTTTATTTGTCCAGACAATGAGTTTCACTTGAAACTCTGTTTCTTTATGTCTTTTTTCAAACATGATCTCGTCGCGTTTGTCACGACGAGATCTTACGACCGAGACCAACAACAGTCGTGGAAGACTAGAGCAGTGAAGACAAGATGGATGAACTTCTGACTCAGATTTAACTTCTTTTATGCCATAAAGAGGTTGAATCCAGACTTTCTTACGTCTGGCCCTCGACGATCATCTTCACTCCAGATCGTCTCCAGGTACGAACCGAGGGTAAGAATGAGTCAGCGGCAGGTGAAGGTGCTGGAGCAGTAAGTGGGTCATCGAGCAAGAAGAAGAATCCATTATTCAAAGAGTTTAAACATCCCTCAGGATAAAAGGTATGAGGTCTTCACCTCTGAAGAACCTCTTCAGTGCTTCACACAAACAAACGTCTCCACACAACATCTGGATTTTCTATGTTCTTAGAATGTTTTTCATTAATGTCCATCCATCCATCCATCCATCCATCCATCCATCCATCCATCCATCCATCAATCCATCCATCCATCCATCCATCCATCCATCCATCCATCCATCCATCCATCCA